>NC_056680.1:48291276-48381276 GCF_018350215.1 Panthera leo
GGTGTGTTTTGGTCTGGATGTTGAAAGTGGTTTGACAGATTAGAGGGAAAAAAGGGGGAAAAAAGGAAATCGTTTGGGAATTTGAAAAAATGAATATACTGAAGTAGACTAAAATGAGATGATGGGAGTAAAATAGAATTTGAAAAAATCTACACAAAATAAAGAATATAGTAGGAAAAAAATAAAAATATTTTTAATAAAAATTAAAAATAAAAATGAATTTTTTTCTCTTATTGTATTCAAGAAAAAGAAAAAAATGAAAAAGAAAAGAAAAACACGAAATCGTTTGAAAATTTGAAAAAATGAATACACTGTAGTAGACTACAATAAAATCATGGAAGTAATATAGAATTTGAAAAACTTTACATAAAAGAAAAAAATATAGTAAAAAAATTAAAGGAAAATATTTTTAATAGAAATTGAAACTAAAAATGAAGTTTTTCACTTTCTGCATTCAAGAAAAAGAAAAGAAACAAAAAAGAAGAAAAAGGAAAAGCAAAAAGAAAAGAAGGAAATCATTTGAAAATTTGAAAAGGTGAATACACTGAAGTAGTCTAAAATAAAATGATGGAATTAAGATAGAATTTGAAAAAACTTATACAAAAGTAAAAAATATAGTAAAAAAATTAAAGAAAATATTTTTAATAAAAATTGAAAATAAAAATGCATTTTTTCTCTTTCTGTGTTCAAGAAAAAGAAAATAAGTGTAAAAGAGAAAAATTAAATAAAGAAAGAAAATTGAATAGATGAACCTGCTGACAGATTGAAGTAGGACTGAAATTACTTCATTTTCCTCTAGAAGTCTGTCTATGGTAGCGCTTTATAGTCCATAAACTCTAAGCTGGTGGTGAGATTTGTGTTCTTGAAGAGCAAAGTTGGCCCAGTTGGGCGGGGCTCAGTGTAACAGGTCCGCTCTCCACTAGGTGGCGCTGCTAGCGTACTGGGGTGAATTGTTACAGTGCTGGTAGGTGCGTATGCACATGCTCAGGAGTGGTGAAAATGGTGTCACTCGGCTATCCAGTCTCTAGTATGGGAACTCTGTTCTCTCCGATCAGCATTGAGGCACCCGTCCTCTGTCTTCAACTTTCGTCCACTCCCTGCTTCTTCACTGTCTGTGACCAAGCCCCAGGCAGTACCTCTCTACCGAGTTTTGTCTCAGATGTGCCTATTTTCCCTGGCCCCTTACTTCTGAAGGACTGTGGCTTTGACCCATTCTGCTCCTCTGTGGGAGGGTCTCACCAAGCAATGGCCGAATGCCGGCTGCACCCAGGAACACCTGCTGGACTCTGCTGCCGCCGGTGCCCCAAGACTGTGGCCAGGTGCCAGCCCGCCCCAGAAAAAGTTCGTGAGATAGTGTAGCAGTAGATTTTCAGGGATTATGGAAAATCACAACACACATCTGGCATCAGGCTTCACCCTTAACATCCTTGTTCCAGCACCAGCAAATGTGGCCATTTTCTGGGGTCTGCTGGGACCAGGTGGCTTCAACAGTCTCTACCAAATGTCCTTCCAGCAGTGGAACCGATTTTTCCCTGTGTGGCCTGAGAACCTCCCGGACCCTGCTCTGTTCCTGGGGATTCGCCCTTCCTACCAGAGCACCACCAGGTATGGAGCTGCAGAGTTGCAGCCTTTGTGCTCCCCTTGTTTACAGTCTTATTGGAATTTAAACCCTCTCCTTTCTCCTTTCTCCCTTTTTAGTTTAGTCCCTGTGGCTGTTTCCAATTTTCCACTTTCTCTCCAGCTGCTTTTGGGGAGGGGTGCTTTTCCCGTATTCTCCCCCGCCCTAGTCTCCATCCTCTCTCTGCCTGCAAAGGCGGCTCCCTGCCCGCCGCTGGCTTCTTTCTCCCTAAGTTCACCTCTCCGTGCCATGTACCTGCTGAATTCTGTGGTTCAGGTTGTGCAGATTGTTGTGTTAATCCTCCAATCAGTTTTCTAGGTGTGTAGGATGGTTTAGTGTTGGTCTGGCTGTATTTCATGGACTCGAGACACACAAAAAACCTCCATGCTGTTCCACCATCTTGGCTCCTCCCCAACCTGCATTTACCTTTGAAAACCTTTGTGGCTGGTGTGAGGGAGACAAGAGAGCGGAGGGTAATTGTGTAGGACGACTTTCACTACCACTAACGGATTCACTGCTGTCTCTTGGCTCAATGGCATCATTTTCTGCATGAGAGTCATTGTATATACTTGCGCACATCTTGACCAATGTGCAGTAATAATTAGCTCTTGTCATATAATGTATTTAATGTAACTGGCAATAAGTTGGCAGAGGAAAGGGTCTATATATGCAGGCAGCCTGACAAAGAATGAAGCAAAGCATTCCTAAGCTTACTCTTGTATGGAAAAGCAAAGGACTGTCCATAGGTGCTTGGAAGTGACAAAAAATACACTAGTGCCAGTTGTGGGCACCTTCCAATATTCTGAAAAATCACTGAGATCTGCCAGACACCATGGCCTGAGACTGAGCATCCAAGCACGGGAGACTATTACCCACAATCCCGCAGAGAGAGACAGAGACAGAGACAGAGAGAGAGAGAGAGAAGAACCATTGGCTCACCTGTGATTATGTGACATCTGGCATCACGTACTACTCGTATTGCAAGACATTGCTCTTTTATCAAGTTAAAACTGATACTCTTCAGGTCTGCTGAAATGTCATCTCTTCCAAGAGGCCATTTCTGAGTACATACTCTCTTTTAAGTTATACCCTATCCTCTCAGACCTGTCACCCTGCTGATTTCATTCATGGAGCTCATCACCATCTGATACTGGCTTGTGAATTTTTTTCTCTCTCATTGGGATGTAAATTCCTTAAGGGTACAGGCATCTGTTGACTTATCTATCCTAATATTGAGAGCACCTTAGCACAGTGCTTCAAAATAACAGGAATTTAGTGTGTATTTGTTGACTGAATGGATTCATCCTCCCTTTATTGAGTTCTTGCCATGGGCCATGTGCCAATAATAATATTAAACACAGCTGTTGCCTCAAATAAACTAATTCTTGATGCCTTGAGATCATACTAAGCAGGGCCAATCTCAGTTTTCCCCTTGTCACACATTATTAGTCTTTTACTGATCTTGCATTAATAATATTGCAGCTGCTAAAAGATGCCAATGATCAACAGATCATTTAATTTAATAAGAAGAATAGAGCATAATTATTAACAGAATGGGTGTTGGAGCCAGATTTCATGGTTCATTTATCAGTTTTGCCATTTACTTCCAGTGTGGCTTTGGGTGAGTTACTTAACCTCTCTGAGGCTCACCTTCATTATCTGAAATAGAGATAATAATATTCATCTTTGTTCTAAGGCCTTAATAAGTTTGTATGTGTAACGTGCTTAAAAGTAGTGTCTCATATATACTGAGTACATTATTAATATTAATTATAATTATTATATATAGCCACAGATGAGAGTGCCACTTAAAAATGAGATTCCATATAGATTAAGTTACTGAAATTCAGGAGATCACCCCAAAAGCCATGATCACCATTGAGAAATATTAAGAGATGCAGGGTGAGGATATCTTAGACTTATACATGTTAAGCTAATATATTTTGCCTTAACTTTACTCTCAAACCCATTTAGATTACATGTGGAGAACATATTTCAATTTCAAAGTAAACGGAATGAACTTAAGAAAATTGACAGCTCTCATAAGATGTCATGTAATAAAGCATAAAGCCACCTTTGATGGTGCTGAAAAGAGTGATGTATGGTTCCACACATTCTAAGCATGCTTTCATTTAAAGGGACTTATTCTCTTTCTCCCTCTTTCTGCCCCTCCCCCCCAGGTGCGCTCCCTCACATGCATGCTGTCTCTCAAAAAATAAATAAATAAACATTAAAAAATTATTATAAAAAAAAAAGGGGGAGTGCCTGGGTGGCTCAGTGGGTTAAGCATCCAGTTGGTAATTTAGTCTCTGGTTATGATCTCAAGGTTCCTGAGATCTGTGCTGAGATCTGAATCTGTGGGATTCTCCCTCTTGCCCCCCCTCTTCTTACACATGCTCACTTGCTTTCGCTCAAAAAATAAATTAACATTTAAAAAATCATTATAATGGGACTTAGAATGTTTCCACATGGCTCCAACAGCCAGGGGAGGAATAAATACAGAGAAGGGCTACATCTCAAGCAGGGGTTATGGGCATATCATAAGTACTGCCTTAGCAGCAATAGCTTTTGGCTCAAAGGATTAGTCTAGAATCACTGAACAGAGATGAAATCAAGGTAGACACTCAACATCTGAGCAGAAAGCAATTGAAAAGTTTAAAGAAAACACACAGCAAAAAGATTGGTCAATATAAACACTAATAACCCCATGCATGCCAAAAATGATTGCATGTAAACAACTCACTTTAAAAATTATAACAAATTTTTTTTTACCTTTATTTTGTTAATGTATCACTTCTGCCGTGTGAAAATGTTTGACATCTCTAACTGAAAATTAAGGTTCCTGGAAAAAGATAACAGCAATAATAATTTAGGTTCTACAATGCAATAACAGACCATTTGAAATGTGTATGTTCATGTTAACCAGAAAATAGGTTTTCTGATCTTAATTTTGCAGATAAAGTGTGTGTCTTTGGTTAAATGTTTCCCAAACCTTTTCCAGATTGTTAAAGAAGTCATCATGCTATAACTTGATCTATTTAATCTTGTTTATATTCTCTCTATATAGCAGCCACTAGCAGTTCCCACTTACTCATTTCCAGACTTTTCACAATTATTGCCAAAAAGCATATCCATTTGACTGTTCTGTTGCAGTTTTGCTACTTCTTTTATTATACTTCTCAATCTTATTCCTACTCCTGTAAAATTTAGACTGTTAATCTGTGTGTTTTAGATAATCTGTTAACCTGCAGATGACATGATGTCTACTTTATATCTAGACCTCACCATCTACCATTGACTTCCAAATGTCATCTTACTCACTAAAAATCCCATATTTGTCACTTCTGCAATAATTTCATCTATAAATTTCCTAATTAATAGGACAATTACTTTCCTTGTTAATTTTTCAAAGGCAAAATCTCAAATTATAAATTCTTGTCATGGACATATATCAGAGACCTAGTGTTAACAACAATGACAATGAAAGGTCACCAAGCATTAAGGCATTATGGGGACTATGATCCTGTTTTTAGTACAGTAAAAATGATGTAATTTGTGCATAGAAAAACAATAAAGGGCTTGGTCAACTCATTTACTGATTGTCTCTTAGAACTGAGAGTTTAGGGGAGTTTTAATTTGTATATATTTTGTTTCTGTACTTTTTCTTAATGGACAGTATGCACTAGTTTTATTATCAGAAAAGAAAAACAATAAGTACTTGTTTTCCTAGTAACAAAACAAAGAAACATATCTGTTTTAGTGAAAGAAAGGAGATAACTGTGAGATATGCTTGATGGGTTTAATGGTGATAAACGTTTAGTACCAATTATGTGTAAGTAATAAGAGTAACAGAATAGAAAGAAATGAAAGATGGGTCTCAAATCTTCAGGTGCTTTGCATTAACCTACATGATGCAATAAATGATTCAAAAGTCATATAACTCTATTTTTTATTAAAAAAATATTACAGCCTTTTTTATTCAGTGTCAGGAACTCTTCTCACGTGGAGGTGTCTTCAAACTATCAAATCCTTGTATTTTTGTAGCTAACATGTTAGTGGAGGAGATATGCTACCAACAAATGAACATCCTACCTGGCAGTAGTGAGTGTGAAGAAATACAATGCAGGGTAAGAAGAGAGAGGGTGACAGAACAGTGACATTTTAGATATGGCATTAAGGAAAGACTTCTCTGAAAAATAAAGATTTTAGCAGAGACAAATGTGAGGTGGCTCTTTCAGAGGACAGCAGAAGAGAACACCAGTGCAAAGGCCCTGAGGCAGAGCATGCAAATAGCATTTGAAGTAACTCAAGAACCAGTGTGGCTGCAGGATGAAATTAAGAGGCAGTGTGATGGAGAATGAAATCAAAGAGATGAGGTGGGAGGTAAATCAATAAGCTCTTAAAGGTCAAAGTAAGGATTTTGAATTTTGTAACAATTGTTACAAGAAGCTGTTGAAAGGTCGAGGGAAATGGAGTTATATAATTTATTTTCATTATAAAAGACTCATCCTGCTATCTTGTAAAGAATAGTGTTTGTTGGAAGTCAAAAAGTTGGAAAGATGACCTATGTGCTGAGAGATGATAGTTTGGGCTGGTAGTTGGCAGACTACAACCCGTGACCAAATCTATTTCATTGACTGCTTTTGCCAGTTAGTCTGAGAGCTAAGAATAATTTCTGTGTTTTAAAATGGTTACATTTTAAATGATTCTATAAGACCTACATAAAATCCTTGATTTTGCCTCTTGTCCTGCTAAGTTTAAGATATTTACTATCTAGCCTTTTAAGAAAAAATTTGCCAGCTTCTGGCATAGGTAACAATGTTAGCAGTTGGGCCCAAGCATTTCTCGGTGCAAATTGTTACTCTGGAAAGATGGCAGATGGAATGAAGGGCAGAACATGGGGAAGAAATAAATAGTTGGATTCAGGAGGCCAAGTGACAAGATTTGCTTTTGAATCAAATGTGATGTGTGAGAGGAGTGAAAGATAATTCCAGAGGTTTGGGCAACTGGATTGGATGATGGTGCCCGTTTTTGAGATGGCAGTGACTGGGAAGGAAGATGTTGCCAGGTAGACAGAATTGAAGGTATTGTTTTGAACATGTTAATTTTGGGATTCCCATTAGATGTCCTTGTAGAGATGTCTGATGAATGCGAAGAAGGTGATGCAAACAGTATGTGCTATAGAATTTCAGAAGAGAGCCAGCACATGGGGGCGGCTGCATAGCGTAGCTGGCCTATGAATAAGACTAGTAATTATAATGAGGATGGTAATAATTAATAATAATAATAATAAGACCTTAATCTGTTTGAAGCATTATGCATAATACATGGCATCCATGAACATGAATCTGGCAGACCTCTAATTACGAGGAGCGTAACTGATCAAGGGCTCCAGCTGGTGAGCTCTGAAACCCTTCGCTGTGGGGGCACTGGAGCTGCATCTCCCATGGATGACTCCTGGTGAGGGACTAAGCATGGCAGAGATTCTAAGGCAGATGGGACTCCTTTAATGACTGAGTATAGCCCCAGGACACTCCCTCAGCCTGTTGAAACTTTGTTAGACTGTATGGCCGGTAAGGGCACTCCCACCCAACCCTCCTTCTAGAGTCAAACTTGCCTCATGGTCCTTTGGCTCCAGTTTTTCAAGTCTCATCCCTTTATCTCTCACATGACCATTTTCTCCAATCAAATATTTGCAAGTTTAATCCCACTTGATTTCTGCTCCAAACTAAACCCAGGAGCTGACATATACAGTTGAACCCTAAATGGTAGAAGGGTTAGGGGCACCGATCTCTGTGCAGTCAAAATTTTGCATACAACTTTTGATTCCCTTGAAACGTAGATACTAATGCCTATTGTTGTGCAGAAGCCTAATCAATAACATAAACAGTTAACACATATTTTGTATGTTCTATGTACCATATACTATATTCTTACAATAAAGTAATCTAGAGAAGAGAAAATATTATTTAAAAAATCATAAAAAATATATAAGCAGGACTCTGCTGTATTTATTTTAAAAAATCCACATATTTGGGGTGCCTGAGTGCCTCAGTCAATAATCGTCTGACTTCAGCTCAGGTCATGATCTCATGGTTCATGAGTTCGAGCCCCACATCGGGCTCTGTGCTGACAGCTCAGAGCCTGGAGCCTGCTTCAGATTCTGTGTCTCCCTCTCTCTCTGCTCCTCCCCCCACTTATACTGTCTCTCTCTCAAAAATAAATAAACAATAAAAAAATTTAAAAAAACACATTTGTTAAAAAAAAAATCCACATATAAGTAGACCCATGCAGTTCAAATATGTGCCTTTGGGGTGCCTGGGTGGCTCAGTAGGTTAAGCGTCTGACTCTTGATTTTAGCTTAGGTCATGATCTTACAGTTTATGGGTTTGAGCCTGCATTGGGCTCTGTGCTGACAGCAGGGAGCCTGCTTGGGATCGTTTGTCTCCTTCTCTCTGTACCCTCCCCTATTCACACACGCTCCCTTTCTCTCTCAAATACACGTTAAAAAAATTACATGTTGTTTGAGGGTCAGTGTATTATCTCATTTAAATCCCATTAGGGGTCATTCAATAAACTCTTCAAAACAGATTCCTGTATTATTTAGAGACCAAGAAACTAAGGACTGGAAAGGTGAGGTGATTTTTTTTTATACTTTTCAACCATTATTTTCACAAGTTATTACTGAATGCCTGCTATTGTCTAAAACAGGGAAAGGAGCTGAGTTTCCTACTCTAAAGCATGTGGTTAACCAATGTTATAGTAGTGCTTCTCAGTTGGGGGTAGTTTTTACATGAGATATTTAACAATGTCTGCAGACATTGCTGATTGTCACAAGGAGGTGGGGTGCTGCTTAGCATCTCATTGGTGAAGGCCAGGAATGCTGCTAACCATCCTGTAATGCACAAGATTGCCTCATCAACAAAGGATTATCCAGCATCAAATAGCAATTGTACTGAGGGCAAGAACCCCTACGTGCTACCACTAGAATCAGACAGGGTTAGAAAAAGAGGCAGCTCCCTGACACTTAAGAGTATTAGGAGAAGCGGGAAAGTAAGGGTGGAAGAGTAAAAACAAGTAATTGAATAAATGAATAAGTTCAGTCTTCATGTCTAAGTAAAGAAGAAGTAGCAAAAATAACTGTAATTAATTAAATTTTAAATGTCTCCTGTGTGAAAAATCTCACACTCTGCATGGCCAAGTAGAATGGGAGCCAGGAAAAAATAATTGGTTTGGGCTAATTTTAAAATCATTTGACTTTTGCTGAGCAAGTAGCATTTGAACATTGCCTAGAAAAACAGAAAACAGTTTATATGTAACATATGTATTTGCATACTTAACTATGTGCGAAGCATTTATGCTAAGCATTTTATAAGAAATACACTATTATTGACCTCACTTTAAAGATGAGAAGACTGAGACTTTGACCTAGAAAGGAATTGAGCTAAAAGAGGAACTAGAGCCTGAACCCAGAACGGTGTGCTCTACAACTTTATTCTGAAGACCCGTGAGAGATGGAAAGAAGTGACATGGTTAGCAAGAACTTCTGCAAATTTTAAGAGAGCTGATAATAATTCACAAGCAAACAGTCATTGAACAGATAGCTATCCATTAATTTGATTTCTCTTTACACCACCATTTTCTTTCACTTTTTTTCATAATCCTAGATAGCTCTTGTACTTGAATGCAGCGTTTTATCAAAAACAAACAAGCAAACAAAAAAGCAAAAGAAACAAACAGCCCCAGTAGCTTTTTTTTTAATATGAAATTTACTATCAAACTGGTTTCCATACAACACCGAGTGCTCATCCCAACAGGTGCCGTCCACAATTCCCAAAACCCATCCTTCTTTCCCTCCCACCCCCCATCAACCCTTCTTATGGTTTGGCTTCCTCCCTCTCTAACTTTTTTTTTCCTCCCCCCCCCCCCAACTGCCGTGATCTTCTGTTAAGTTTCTCAGGATCCACATAAGAGTGAAAACATGTATCTGTCTTTCTCCGTATGACTTATTTCACTTAGCATGACACTCTCCAGTTCCATCCACGTTCCTACAAAAGGCCATATTTCATTCTTTCTCATTGCCAAGGAGTATTCCATTGTGCAGAAAGAAATTGTGGTTTATATACCCAGTAGCTTTCTTTATTTTGACATGCATATGTATTGTGTTGTATATACTAAATGTGAATAATAATATTCTCTGGGTTGAGACGTGATACTAAAGTATGATGAAGGTACATTATATCGATTAACTTGACTTTTTTGTACCACACGGAGAATACACATTGGCAGTTACTCTCATTTTCGTTTGCAGATATCACTTGGTTAACAGGAGCTTCACATTTAATTTATTACTTTTGTAGAGATAGGTATTTTATTGATCAAATCCTTACTTAAGTGTTTCAGGAAACCATTACTTTGCAGGATATAGTTTCCCTAGAAGTTTCTAAAACTTTTTCAGAATGGTAAACAATTGCCTTATCATTTCTTGTTACAGTATTTATATAGTAATTCCATTGTGGAGAGAAGATTTTGCTAAGACTTTCCTAGAGAACTTAGGAACTGTGGTGATCAATATAAAGTAGTGAGGAAAAGATTTTGGCCATTTTTTGTTGGTGCATTTTCCCCTTTACATTGGTACTTAATTATCTTGCATGAGTTTTATTGGATGTTAGAAATCTTCCTTGGAAAATACACTGGAAAAACAATATATACACACATACACTTGGAAAATACACTTGGAAAAATATATATTCTGGAGAAGAAAAGTAAGAAATAAAGACTGGCAGTTTACACAAAGGACAGAAAATGTTCTGAATAAAGTTCTATTGTATGCTATTTTATCTATCTATCTGTCTATCTGTCCATCCATCCATCTACTGACTTATTTAGAAATATACTGGACAGGGGCGCCTGAGTGGCTCAGTCAGTTAAGCGTCTCACTTCGGCTCAGGTCTGATCTCATTGTTTGTGAGTTTGAGCCCCGCATCAGTCTCTGACAGCTCAGAGCCTGGAGACTGCTTCAGATTCTGTGTCTCCCTCTCCTTCTGACCCTCCCACACTTGCATTCTGTACCTCTCTCTCTCTTTCTCAAAAATAAATGAACAATAAAAAAAATATACTGGACTGATAATGGTAATACTAATCACGATGTCTAAAATTTGTTGAGTACTCTCTGTGCTATGCATTTCATCTTTACTAAGTCTTCACATTACACATCTTAAGAGGTTGCTTCTAAATTTCTCATTTTACAAATAAGTAAAAAATATATATAATTAGTATAATATAAATAAGCCTCTGACTCTTGATTTTGGCTCAGGTCACGATCTTGTGGTTCGTGGGTTTGAACCACATATTGAGCTCAGTGCTGAGCATGGAGACTGGTTGGGATTCTCTCTCCCTCTGTCTCTGCTCTTCACCCCTGCCCCCACTTTCTTTCTCTCTCTCAAAATAAATAAACATTTTTAAGTTAAAAAAAGAACCCAAAAAACCAGTTAATTGGACGCCAGATAGGAAGATCTTGACCAGAAGACCTGCAAACAGCATTGTCCTTTGTGTACTCCATCTCTCATTGAACCCATGCAGTGACCTTCATTTAGCAAATAACAACTGGGCAGAATGACACACACTATACCAACTATTTGGAGTTAAGGACTCAAGCCTATAGGATTAAACATTTTGGAGTACAATTAAGTCTACCTCTTTGGGTCTAAAGAATATTCATTGTAAAACTTAATGGACTACATTATATAATCTCTGCAGTCCTTCTTCACAAGCTCAAAAAAAAAAAAAAAAACTCCAAAGGAAAATGTCATAGGGTTTAATATTCTTCATGTCTCTTTTAGGTGTATTTAGGTGCATAGATCTACAGCCATTTCTTGAAACAAAAGTGTGAAATAGGTATGAAGAGCTTCTTTTATAGATGGGTGCTCTTCTGTGCCTTCTCATTAAAAGTGCAGAAATAAAATTAGATACCTGCTCTGTGAGTCTCCCATGGTTGACTTGATACCAAAAGAATAACTTAAATATGAGTTAGTAGGGGCAAGGTCAATAAATATAATTTATTTTAGTGTAAACTATTTCTACTTCTCTTTTAAAAAAAATTTTTAGTTGATTTATTTATTTTTGAGAGAGAGACAGAAAGAATGAATGGAGGAGGGGCAGAGAGAGAGGGAGAGAGAGAATCCCAAGCAGGCTTGGTGTCAGCACGGAACCCGTTGTGGTTCTTGAACTCACAAACCATGAGATCATGACGTGAACTGAAATCAAGAATGGGACACTTAACCGACTGAGCCACCCAGGCACCCCCTACTTCTCTTTTAGGAACAGTGTCAGCAAACATGAATGAGGATGGCTATAGCATCCTCCTGATAAGGTTTATCATGTGAGAGAAGGTTTATCATGTGAGATAAACCATCCTGATAAGGTTTATCATGTGAGAGAAATTTTCTTGTGCTGAGCACCTTAACCTGTCTTATGGTATAGCCATATTTCTCCAAATTGAACCATGCAAATTTAAAATAATGAACTAATAAGGATATCAAAAGAGTCTTACTTTACTTATAACATTTGAATAAGGAAAATTCCTCCTCAGTGAAAAATAGTTAAAATCTTGTTCTTTAAAAACTGTTGAGTCAAATACACTGGAAACTGATTGTATACTCCATATGGTGGAGCTAGTTTAGCTGGTAGAAAAATACCCATCTTACCGCCTCACAATTAGCCTTGATTTTTTGACATTGTTTGGACCATATCCCTCTCTCATAAGTTAATGGTTTTGTATCTCTTTCAATCATAACATGAGCTCCTGACTCTATGCCTAGGAATTCTCTTGTTAATATAACATTATTGTTCCCATCTACCTGTTATAATACTAATTTCCACCTGTAAATCAAAATATGTTTAAATTCATATATGTGAGCATGAGGTTTATGTGTGTAGGACTAAAACCCGACACTTGGCATAGCCCAAACTGACTACTTGAAGCTTCTTTTGAGGCTTGTACAAAGAAGCTTAAAAGCTAAAATCTTACAGATAAAAACGGAGCTACAACATAGATTATCTTTTTAAGCATAATCATGAACAGCCATGTTCAAAATCACATAAATTTGTTGAGTGAGAAAGAAATCCTGTGGCAAAATTCTCATACAGCTTAATCTGTTAGAAACTTTTCTCTTTAGGATATACATTTGTCAAAGTATACCTGTTTTTATAAAAACTACATTGCCCTTTAAATGTAGCTAATTAAAAAGAAAGAGCCTTGTTATTTTTTCCATCTTCAATATTATTGACATAAAAATAGTCATTCAGAATGCTCATAAAAATTGCTTTCCATGTTTCTTATGACTAAAAACAGTTTTTCAGCAATTGGATTAATCCTCAGTCTCTGAAATGTTTGCCAGAACTCTGAGATAAAAAGAAAAACATTCTTGTTATGTACACTTCTTGAGAGAGCAGTAGAGGCAAAATCAGAGTCCAAAATTATTCATTTCTGCTTCAAATCTTTCTTGAAACATTTTCCATGACTGTGATGTGCAACAAATAGCTGGAGAATTTTTATCTCCACCCCCTCAAGAAACACAAATCATCTGCTCCCCTTTTTCCTACAAATATGAAAGAGGGAAGCTGTCCATGATGATTTGTGGAGAGTAGGTGTGTGTGAGATCTGCTATTTCCATGGTTAGTTCTGAAGCTGATGTCACGAATGCTTCCTACACAACAATATGGGAAACCACATTAGCAGCAGGAATCCCAGTTGGCAGAATTGCCAATTGTACCTGTTAAACAGACAGTTTTTTGGGGGTGGAATCCTCAGGACACCTTAGAGAAGTCAGTCAGTGTTTTATTTAGAAATTAGAAGCTCCTAAAATGGATCATATATTTCAGTCTTTTAGAAGTAAGTACAGTGTGACATAGCAGTGTTATTAATATTATCATGTTTGTTATTAACTTCTTATAGCTGTGTACAAGTCTTCCAACAGACACAAAATAAGTTTGTCAGAAGGCAAGAGTTGTGTTGAATAGGAATGAACCTCAGTATTAAAAATTAAATTAAACATTTCAGAAATTGCCTGGAAGAAATTTGGAGTGGAAATGATGATTTGGAGATAGATTAGAAAATGATGGGCTGAGACTGTGAGAGAACCAAAAACTGAGCATTACTTGCTCGGAGGTCATTTTAACAGTATCGCATTAAGACTAAAATACCTACCCTAAATAGCTGGTACTATGAGACTGAACAACGGATATTAATGTGACAGCAGTAGGGGCATTGCTTTGAACAATTCGAGGGGCTTGTTCATTCATCCATTCATTTATTCCATAAAATACCATGGAATAGAAGATGCTAGGAAGAAACAGTAATTTGGAAAGACCATCTTGAGAGATCCTACATAAAATCAGACTCCTCATCTACAAGGTATACATTGAGATTGATGTCATTTGGTTCTTGCTCTCCAGACACCTCTGTGCTGACGTCTTTTCTCTTTTTTTTTCTATATTATGACATCAAAGTGGATTTTCCAAGATACTAAGCTTCTCTATACCTGTGGAGGCTGATCTTCTCTTCTTAGAAAGGTGGCGGTTGTTCTGATCCAGCCAGTGTACCTGTTATGACAAGAAGTTGTTGCTAAATTCACTTTCCATGTTATTATTTCAGTGGTTCATTTGGAGGCCTCCTCTGGTACTGAGCATGGCCTGAACTTGGGAACTACTCATGTTCCAAATATAATGGTTTTCAAACTTCATCTTGACTGAACAATTCTTTGTTCAAAGAAGAACTTAGAAAGATGCTCAATAAACAAAGAAGAGGAACTGTTGTTGTTGATTTTGGGAGCCTTATCTGTGCACTGCTTGCATTCACCTGCGGTCTCTGCTTATTCCACAGTAGCCACTGAGATAATTCCGTGGACCGTCTATGTGTCTGCCATATCCAATGTTAAAAACATTGCTTGGACAAAAATCTATTTCATTGTCTTTACCTCCATTTCTGAAGGTCTGTCATCATGTTACTTGAAAATGTTCTTTTCCCCACTCTAAAAGTAATCTTGGATTCTATTTCATAATCTAAAATAAGGATTGTGATATTGATCTGTGTCTGTAGGGCTGTATTATTAAGAAGTCTTTTGGTTGCAAGTGGCAGAAAACCCTACTCATTCTGAGCCAAAGGTGTTCTATTGGCTGATATTTTTGAGATGCATAAGGATAGGGCTGAGTTTACGCACAGCTGCCTTCCAGAAGACTGAGAAGATACAAGATTCCATGTCATTCTCTCTCTCTGTTTTCCTGTCATTCACCTTGTTTTACTGATACCGGCTTTGTTTATGTGTAAGCTTTCTTCCCGCGGTAGCCCTAAGTAGTCTTTAATCGGCTTTTCTTTTCTCCAGTAATTCTAACAGTTTCTGGAATTGTGGTTCATTGTATCAGTTGTTTTTAATGAATAGATTTTTTTTTTTGTTAGAGAAGTTTAGGTTTACAGATAAGTTGAACAGAAAATAGAGTTCTCATATACTATTTCTCCCTACATGCAGTTTCTCCTATTAATATCTTGCATTAATGTGGTAAATTTATTACAGTTGAGGAGTTGGTATTGATATATTTTCATTTACTAAAGTCCGTAGTGTGTTTACATTAGGATTCACTCCTTCTGCTATACAGTTGTATGGGTTGTGACCAATGCACAATGTCACATATGTGCCATTACAGTATCACAAGGACTAGTTGTACTGCCCTAAAAGTTCCCTGTGATTCATTTATTTATCCTTCCCTCCCTCCTGCTGAACCTCTGGCAACCAGTGATGGCTTTGCTTCCTACAGAATGTTGTCTAGTTGCAATCATAGAATATTTAGTCTTTTCAGACTGGTTTATTTCACTTAGCAATATGTATCTAAGGTTCTTCCATATCTTTTTGTGACTTGATAGCCCATTTCTTTTTATTTTGGATTAGTATTCAATTGTATATACCAGTTTGTTTATCCATTCATCTACTGAAGAACTTCTTGAATGCTTCTAAGTTTTGGCACTTTTGAATAAAATTACTATAAACATTTGTGTGCAGGTTCTGTGTAGACATGTTTTCATTTGGATAAATACCAGGGAGCATTATTGCTGGCATATTGATCATGTTGTAAGACTATGTTTAGCTTTGTGAGGAACTGCTAGGCTGTCTTCCCAAGTGGTCATACCTTTTTGAATTCTCAATGGCAATGAATGACAGTTCCAATTGATCCACATCCTGGTCAGTATTTGTTGTTCCATTGTTTGAGATTTTAGCCATTCAAAAAAAATGTGTAGTAGTATCTCATTTTTGTTTTAATTCTCAGTGCTGTAATGAGACTGAATCTATTTTAATTGGTCATTGCTGAACCAGTCTTTGCAATAAGAGGCATGTTGATTAGATAGGTTTATATCTCTATCACTCAAGCAAGGACCACAAGGGTTGATAGTGATTTTCAGTTACCAGTTTCACAATGAAGAGATGATTTGCAGTTATTTGAGAAAGAGAATTGGATGCCACACTAATAATCACTTCAGATAAAAACACACACACATATATGTACACATACACAAATCCCCTGACAAAAATATAATAGTTAGAGGAAGTGTTCATATTTAAATAATTGTCAGATGAAAAACACAAATTGGTCAATTTCAAAGGTCAGGAGGTGGTGTCCATATGAAGTAAAGGTTGGGATAAGTGGCAATGGGAATATTGGACTCAATTTCTACAATTTAAAGAAAAAATAGAATAAAATGCATTTATTTTCAGTATTAATTTTTGGTTGTGCATATTGATTCATGAGTATGTATAACTCCTTTCTGTGTGAAACATATCACATAGTGGAAAAGAAATAAACAATCCACTAGAGGTCTTTTATGATTTAAATTAAGCTATTATTCAATGTAATTACTAGTCTGGATGTTTTAAACTTTCCCTAAATAAGAAGTATAGAGGTTGTTTACACAATGGTTCATTGCACAATTATGAATAATCAGCAATGACTGTGAGTTGAGGATCATAGTGCATGTTTTACTTGAGAACATATTTTTAGGCAATGAATACAGTGGCTATTAATTCAGTCATAGAGCTTTTTACATATGTTGATTCTCTGAAAATGACTTATCTCGGCCCAAATAACAGGTTTCCAGACCAAATCCAATTGATGAGTGGTGCCTAGGTGGCTCAGTCGGTTAAGTGTCCAACTCTTGATTTCGGCTCAGGTCCTGATCTCATGGTTGGCGAGTCCCCACCTTGTAGGACTGCACACTGACAGCCCGCGGAGCCTGCTTGGGATTCTTTCAGCTGTTTCTGTCCCTCCCCTGCTCGCGTGTGTGTGTGCTCTCTCTCTCTCTTTCAAGATAAATAAATAAACATTTAAAAAATGCAGTTGATGATATTGAATCATGCAGTAGAAAGGAGTGAGCATGGGTTAAATGTAGATGAATATTGGCACAAGTTAGTGATGGGACTTCAAGAGAATATAAGGAAGTTAGTGTAGAAATTTCATGGTTTTATAGTATTTGCACAATGATTGATTTAATCTTGGGATTGATCATTAGCAAAAGTGTAACCCATATGGCAACTGACATTTACAAATGTACTTTTGTCTGTTAGTTATATTCATTGGGGACAACAATTTAAAGATTCAATATTCTGTACTTTTTTTAATGCAGTGTTCTGAAGACTTCATTCAGTAATAAATACATTGTTGGAAATCTTTGTAGTATCATGGAAGAATGGTGTTGGAAAAGAATTTAAGTCGATAGGCTGCTTTTATTTCATCCAAAGACCTGTGTTTATTTCATCCAAAGTTCTGAGAACATCAGCCATTGATGTTTTCAGGGAATGCATTGGCAAAAAAAAAAAAAAAAAAAAAAAAAAGAAAGAAAGAAAAAAAAGAAAATAATATATTTACATGGGGGATGTAGATTTTTTATATTATCTGTGAAAAACTACATTCAACTGAAGTCAAATGGCCAAGAGATTATGTAATTTCCTAAAGAAATAAAAATCTTAATATATTTCTATGAATTTCATCAATTCCCATCTGTTTTTTTAATCCATTGAGATGATAAGATTTGGGAAAGAAGATAACTGATTTAGCTACCCATTCCACTAAAATCTGTCATAATTGCTATAGGCCTAATCAGCCCACCTTTGTATTTGAAAGGAAATAAGCTATCTTTGCCTCTATAAGAGCAGGTAGAAGACAAAGGACCATATTTCCTGTCTATGAATTGGAGAACTTAATTCTGAATTAATTCATTTATTCAGGTGGTTTAAGATTAAATCTAACTGTAATTTAAGATAGCATTTAACTATCAGCTTCTAATAATGTAGGACTTTATCATAACATTTCATTTCACGACTGACATAATCATAAATATTACTGTTATCATTTTCATCATCATCAACATTTAGTTTCTATAGCATTTTGTAATTGTCAAGTGGCACACTGCCTAAAATAATCAAATCAAACATGGTGCCATATTTTGGTCACAATTATTTTTGGTTTTGAATTTACAGGAAGGGAGATTAAAAGAGAGTCTATCGAAAAGAATGGATTTAAAGATGAAGTCTATCAGATAGATATAAAACTAACAGCATAATTAATTTGGATCAGTACATTTTACTGCAGGTACAACACTGGATTGAGGGTAAGAAGGTATGGCTTGATTATTAAATGATTTTCCAAAACACACTTACTCATTCCGAGCCTTAATTTCCTCAGCTGCAAAACTGGGAGAGGAGAGAACTTGAAATCAACATAGATACTTACCTTATGTAGCCACTGTCTTTCAAAGTATATTGATGTTTCAGTGAAATGTCACTTCACTTCTTCCTGGCATCTTTATCACTGTTGCAATTTCTGAAAGAATTGCCATCTCTCTACCCAGCTCCTTCTGCTCCACTCTGGGTTATGTAGCAAACTGGCTTTTGGTTCTCTGCTCAGGGTAAGATCAAACTTGCTTCTTGGTGCTTTATTTTAGAAGATTTCTCCTGTGCCAAAAGACAAATATAAACAGACAAATCAGATAACATCTGAACATTTTTTAAATGCCTTTGATCTTGAATGTTTCTAGAAAAGAGTGCTCTTAAAACTTGCTGCTAGTATTTGCCCAAATTCATTTATTCAGTTTGGTCCAGAAAGAGGGAGGTAGTTATTTTAAGAGCAAATATAGGACTCAATATTTCATTTATTCAGAAGGGGGCACACTTGTGCTTTTAATAGCAGATGTATTTAGATTTGCTAGTATGTGAAATTTATACATAAACTTTTAGGAAATTATAGAACCATTCCTCATTATCAGGGTTTCTGCCAGATATATATATATATATATATATATATATATATATATATATATATATATATGTATGGCATACCAATTTAATCCTTCTTAAATATGGAGAGTGACAGATTTCAACATGAAGATTTATTTTGGGGGATGTATTTTTTTTAAGTCCAGAGTCCTATCAATTTGAAAACTTTATAATTTGGTCTGATAATTATTCATAGTTATTAGATTTACTGTTCATAAATACTTATATGACCATGGAAATAACATGCTTTTGACAACCTCTGATAAATTTTAATTTCGTTTCTGAATTTTGGAAAACATATAGCCTTAAAAATGTTTTCCACATTGGTCTTTATTAATAATGTACAATATTTTGTATGTGAAGATGACACAGGCCCACTTGGAAGAAGAAGACTTATGCAGTGAGGTTCTTTCTATAGTTGGGCTAAATTGTACTAAGTCATAATCATCTTTTTCAAGAATACAGGTTCTTGGTATGGTGTTTATCTAAGATGAGTTCCCTCTGAAGTTTTTGAAAATCATGTCTAGCACCCAAAACTTTGACTTCATTATTGGTATGCTCTTCCCAGTTTAAGTATTTGGTCAAGAATGATGAAGCCCAGACAGTTTAAATCATACAGGAATATTTGTGCTACACACAGAGAATACAAGAAGATAGGATATAACAAAATTTTGCTTTGAGGTCTTGTTAAACATTATGTTGGTTGTGTCTTGATGACAGTATATATGACAAAGGGGAATGTATTTAATATATAAAGAGCTCTTACAAAGTATAAGGAATATTTAAAATTTAGTATAAAGATGAGCAAAAGTAAAAGATTATCATTAGACAATTTACAATAAGAAGGATGAATGGAAAATTGTTACATATTTAATGTCTATAGGAGAGTAGACATTAGTCTAGATTACAATATACAAATTGTACAATACAGTGTGTTGTACAAATGTACAAATTGTACAATAGATACAATATACAAATTACAATATAGAGTATTGTATTATATTGTACAATATAAATTGTACAATACAATGTGTTGTACCAAATGTACAAATTGTACAATAGATACAATACACAAATTACAATATAGAGAATAGTCTATATTGTAATTTAAAAACTGCATGCTACACAGTAACATTGAGTTTTGGACCTGTGTGAATGTCTAAGATTAATATTAATAACTTATGTTGATTTACATGTTATTAAGAGGTATATGTATAAATGTCTATATACCTATACAGAAATACATATTATAAAGTAAAAATGTATCTTTTGTGCATATAACAATCAAGACTTTTTAATTATTACGTGTGACAAAAAAGAAAAAAGAGATAAGAATAAGATTGCATAGCTTTTGGTTCCTAGCTGAGTATGAGCTCTACCTATCTCTCCTTTTCAATTCCTAGGGCTGGTGTTTATTACCTCTCTCCTTCTTTTAACATTTTCTCAATCTTCTGCATTCATAAATATTTCTAAGAATGATAATGTTGTTGCAGATGTAAATTGGAGCTGTCTTCCTAGATGATAATCAGGCAGTATGTATCACCAATTTGAATGAGTATAACCCTTGACTATCCATTCAATACCTCTCTTAATGGAAATAATTGAGCATTTTAAAGAGATAACTGTACACACATTTTTATTGCCATGGTGCTTAAAGTAGTGAGCAGTTGGCAACCACATAAATGCCCATCAAAGTGAATGAGTTAAGTATGTTGTGATGAAATCCTTTCAGTGGTACTTTGTAAGTATTAATACCATGAAGAGGATCCACCTATATTAATTAAAAAGTATATATGTGTGTATATATATATATATATATATATATATATATATATATATACATATATATATATATGTATGTGTGTGTATGTGTGTATATATATATATTAATGTTTATTTTTGAGAGAGAGAGGGGGAGAGACAGAGAGAGAGAGACAGAATCTGAAACAGGCCTCAGTTTCTGAGCCATCAGCACAGAGCCCAATGCAGGGCTCAAACTCATGAACTGTGAGATCATGACCTGAGCTGAAGTCAGATGCTTAACTGACTGAGCCACCCAGATGCCACCATATATTTTGATAATTGAAAAGGCAGTTTAAAGCAGAGATTATAGAGTGATTCCAATTATATGAAGTACAAACATATAATTTTGTAGGTATTAAATAAATACATGAACTATATACTCCAAAATTTTTTAAATAATGATTCCCTTGACATGGTAGGATTACATATGTTCTTTATAATATGTTTTATAGTATCTGATATTTAAAATCATGTTCTTAACTTATATTCAGAAAATCACAGAATTGTTGCTTAAAACACAAGTAGTCTTAAACTCAAATTACTTAAGGTTTCTTTGAATGAAAAACACACCGAAAAATTTAACTTTGTAGTGATAAGAGAGATGAAGAGAATAGCGAGAATAGCAGTCAGAGAGAAGAGGGGAAATGTAAGTACATAAGGATTGAAAGACCCAGTTTCTAAACCTTTCTCTTCTATCAGATGGTCTTCACTTTTCTCTAAACTCATACAAAATGAGAAGGTTGATTGTATGATCTCTAGGTTCTCTTCCAAGTTTTAACTTCTGATGACTTCATGTACAGAAATTAGTTTAGTCCATGCAGATTCAACGTTTGTAATGAGGTCTTTTATCTGTAAGGTAAGTAGTAAAGATCCTTTGGAGGTGAGCATTGGTATCTACCCTAGCCCTAAAATTTAAGATACGTCCCAATCTTTTAAGATCCCTTCTTAAATCATTTAGGTTTTATACATATTCTCTTTTCCTACATGAAGACATGGGGAACAGCCTCAGCTGAGGTTAAGAAGAATCAGGAAAGTATCCATAGGTGGCATGATAGAATCTTCTGAGATACTTTTTGAAGGAGTTAGTCCATTAACGTGAAATATTGGAAGTCTTATGGTACAAGCAAGGTGGCTAGTATGCGGTCTAGGTCAGCAACATTCTAGCTATTGGCCTCTTTTATCTTTTCCAACCAGGCTGTGTGGTCCTTAAGGGAATGACAGTGCCATATGCAAGATTGCATCTCTCACCATCATCTTCCTCCAGTATTAGCACACTGTGGGCAAAGTGTTTGTTCAAGGAATGCTTATTGAATGAACAAATAAGTGAAAGATTGAATGCTTAGGTTAATGAATGATTCATTGGACCGATGGTTGAATTCATAGATAGATGGATAAGAAGATACATTAAGCTGGTGTATAATAAACATATGTAATACTAGTCACAGCATTCACTGCTTGTATGCTGCAAATGAAATCACTCTCTGCTCCTGAACTTCAGCTTCTTCACATGTAATATGGAGAGCTAGGACTGCATAATTTCTAAGCTCTCTTTTAATTTTAAGATGGCAAGATTCTATAAATATATGAGTACCAGGCAGTTTTTCTGATATGTTTTCTTTTTTTTTCATTCCCCAAAATCAGCTCATCATCGATTTCTGTTTTGTAAAGGGGGCGAATATTTCCCACTGCTGCCACCATCCTAGTCTGTACCACCACCATTGTTCACCTGAACTCTTGCAGTTCACCTAACTGGTTTGTCTGCATTGTTACATTTGTTCTCACACAGTCTGTTCTTGACAACATAGCCCACAAGGTAGCATGTTTTAGAAAACATCTTGGATCATGTAATTCTCATGTTCAAAACCTTCCAAATTACTGACCATAGCAATTTTAATGCTATTTAAATCTTACCCTGACTTGTATGATCTAGTTCCTGTTTAGTTACCTCTTCTCAGATCATTCTCCTCCATTGTTTAGCATAGATCTTTCTGGCAACTGGACCTAGCAAACTAACTCCCACCTTAGGGTTTTATAGTTGATTTTCACTCTGTCTCTAAGTCACCTTTCTTAGAACTGTGCATTCCTCGTACATTTAATCATTCAGAATAGAAAATAAATAGTACCTAAAAAAACAAACAAACAAAAAAAAAACAACTTTCCTTGATCATCCTAGTATTGTATCTCCAAGACACCATCCAATAACACCCTTAAACTGTGTTATTTCCTTCATGGTGCCATTTACCTCTCCTAATGACCTAATTTAGTATTTGGTTTCCTAGTGTGTGGTCTGTCTCCACTCTCACTCACATATAAGTTTGCTAAGCACAGGGAAATGTTCTGTTTATTCATTGCCCTGTCCTGATTGTGTAGAGAACATTGTTAAACATGTAGTAGGTGCTCAAGAAATATTTGTTGCATATTAACAGGTAATTTTCCCTCCAGACATAACCAGTCTGAATGTGAGTTTTTGACTGGTGCAGTGATTCATATTCACCTCCCTGTGGTATTTGTAGGATACCATTCTAAAATACTGCTGAGTGTATTATCTCCTTCACAGGGAGAGAGGGTGTTATAGGAATTAAGTGAGATATTGTAGATGAAAGTCTCTTTGTCAGAGAAAAAAAAGGAACATTGTTCTAATAGTATTTATTATCACTACCCTGATTTCACAGTTGAGGGACCTAAAGCTCTAATGGGTACATAACTGCCGAAGGTCACAGATAACGAGCTCATCTGTCTTTTGAAGAATACCACAGATGCACTTTTACATAGTTTGGGGGGGGGGGCTTCTTTTTTCTTTTTTTTTTCCTTTGACCTCAATATTCCTCATCAAAAGGTCACAAATATCACAAAGATGTTTCCTGAAAATTGGGAAGGGGAAAATAAAGCTACTCTGGAAGAGAAATGGCATATATATCAATAAAAACAGCCAAAGGGGATATAAGAATAAAAAAAAAAAAATCAGGGCAGAATTAGGCCTACTGGTCCAGATGATAAGAGAATAAACTACTTGTGATGTTTAATGTGAAGCCTTAGAAGAGTTAGTAGATTTGTGAACAAATGTCCCAAAATCTCAGTTCAGGGTATTATTTCCTAATTCAAGAAACTTTTCTACCTTGAGGGTAACAATTTTTACTCAGCTTTTGTGCAAAGAAACCACCTCTATTTCATATTTCCTTTTCCTCTTTCCTTAATAAAAGTGTTCAGTATTACTTGGTGGAATTCTGCCCTATTGTTTGATATCATGACACTTTCTTCCAGGCAATGCAGTGTGTTAGAACCATTGGTGCTAACCAGAATAGTGTGTGATACCAGGGACTATGCTAGTATATTAAATTATATCTCATATTCTTTTATAATTCACAAACCAGCTATTTAAAAGAAATCACTTTCAGAGCTGTGGGATTTCATTTGTAGGATACTTAAGTCACATTTCAATGTGATACATGGTCATTAAAAACATGAATTATCTTACTTGTTTTTACATCACAGAGCTAGTAAGTGAAGGAACTAGACTTCCAGACTTCATTTTGAATTTTTAAATTCTTCAGTATTTGTAGGAAGGCAGAACTTAATTGTTCAGCTACCTCGTCAATTTCCATCTTCAAATGGATATATACTGGTGTGTTCTGAAGTTGTGTAGCTTTGATGTGCAATCATGTGACAATGTAACAATACCCTGAATTGGATTTACTGCTGGTTATAATGTATCCCCACACTTCCGTCAATTTCTGAGGAAGCTGACCAGAGCTGAACTTGCCACCAGATGGCCACTGAGGGAAAGACGAGGGGAACAGGCTCATAGGCTTTGAATATTTGATTTTATGCACACCCAGTCCAAGCTTCTAATTAAAGAATCGTACTGTAGTTTCCTAAGAGAATTTGCTTTCTAGACTCCAAATACCAATCATTCAAAGGGATCTAGTTCCAGTTTAAAAGCCTACATGCAAAAATAAGTGAAGTACCTTGAAATTGCCAGTGAAGAAGTCACCCTGAAATCTACAGAATGAAAAGCAGAAGCTTTCCAAGGAGGAAAATCTGTTTTCAAAAAAGAAAACAGATATTATAGCTTCTTAAATGCCATTCATTCAGAGAAGGTGAACCAAGAGGTATAAAAGACCTTGAACAAAACTCCTTTTTCGTGTTGATTTAAATAAGAATTTCACTCAATCTGTGATACTATTAAATAGCCTAAAATTTATAGTGGTATTTCTTATGTCCACATATGTGAAGATGATTTTTTATATAATTAATCATGGGTCATACTGAGGTGGCTCTGAAATTGTGAACACTTTCTAATAGTTTCACCTGAACAATACACTCGTGTTTATTCATTCTTAAACATTCGGATATTGTATTAAAATAATAACCATATTATTACCCGAAATCTAAAATGTAATTGTTCAGGCTGGCTTTTAATTCCAATTGTATAGAAGTTACAAATATGAGAGTGTAACACTTTTTTTTTTAGATTGTAGATTATTTTTTAAAAAGCTTATTCACCTGTTGAATAATTCAGTGTACATTTAAAGTTCTGCTCACTTGGTCCAGCCTCTGTTAAACCTGAAGTCTGCTGGAGGAAAAGCTACGTAACCTTCAAGTTTAAATGCAGTATGACAAGTGCTATAATAGGGCCAGTGCAGCATATTATAATCACATTTTTCAGGATCCTCTTATTTGAACTTGGGTCAGAGAGAGTTTCCAGGGAAGGTGACACAGAAGGTGATACCTGATGTATTAGTTGGAGTCAGCCAAGTAAAGATATGGAAAAGAATGCTTTAGTCACACAGTGTGCATCATATGTGAAGGTATAAAGGCAAAAGAGGATTGATGTTCTCTGAAGAAGTAAGAGTTTAATGTGACTGGAAGTTAGAATTCTTGAACAGAAGAAATAGGGGTTGGGTATGATAAGTAAGACTATACTGCATCATGGAAGTCCATTTTTACCATATTTAGCCATTTGACCTTCCTTCAAAGAGCATTAGGGTTTTTGGTTTTTCAGTTTACTTATTTTGACAACGAGAGTGGAGAGCATGTGAGTGCTTGAGTAGTGGAGGGACACGGAGAGACAGGGAGAGAGCGAATCCTGAGCAAGCTGTGCACTGTCAGCACAGAGCCCAATGCAGGGCTTGAATTCCTGAACCTTGAGATCACAACCTAGCCGAAATGAAGAGTTGAACACTTAACTGACTGAGCCACACAGGCACCCTGAGCCACTGGGATTTTTAGTAAGATTTTCTTTTAAAAGCAGCAACCTGGCTCAGTTTGCATTTTAGACACATCTCAGTGCCCTAGATACTGAGGGTCTTATTTGGAGTAAGCTTTAGGGTTCCTGGCAAAAGCCCCTATTGCCCTCAACTAGAATACCACTAAGGAAGAATGCAGAGGAGTAGCTGGGATCATCTGAGTTTTAGAAGATTACATTGAGAGGGCTTTGGAATTGTTTGTAACTGGAGGAGGGTGAGGGTGAGGGTCAGGGAACCTAAATTAGATCTCTAGAACTTACAACAGTGGTGACTGCTTCCACTTCCAAAGATAGAAAACATAGGAGAAGCTTGCAAGTGAAGGTCATGAGATCATTTGTGGGCACAGGAAGGTTTATGTTTCTGTAGGACTCCAATCGAGATGACTAGCAGAAAGTTGGATCTATGGATCTTGAAGCTGAGGAATGAGATCTGAATTACAGATATAAATTTTGGAGTTTTCAGCAAGTAGATGTTAATTGAACACGTGGAAATAGATGATATTACTCAGGGAAGATATTTAAAAGAGTGATTCTCAAACGTTGGGTTCAGATAAATTACCCAGGAGACCTGGTAACATTCAGAGCACCAACTCCAGATCGTCTGATTGAGCACGTGTAAGATGTAGTTCAGAAATCTGTGTTTTTGACAAATAAGAGTCCCACCCCATTGTTTGGATGAGATGATCCTCTGACCCCACTCTGAAATAAAATCAGAAAGAGGGACTTCAATAAAAGCCTTAGTAGGATCAGCACATAAGAGCTGGGCATAGTAACTGGAACCCAGAAAGAAGACTGTGAAGAAGTAACCAGAGGCATTGAAGGAAAACCCAGGAAAATCAAATGACACGAATTCTATGGGAAGAGAGTGGGTACAAGAGAAGGAATGGCCAACAGGGTCAGAAGTGTTGAGAGATAAATAAAGATGAAGGCTGAAATACACCCACTACATGTAACCAAAAGGAGGTCATAACGAAGTTGGCAAGAACGGCTTCAGTAGAATAATGTGGGCTGAAGCCAGATTTGCAGTGGGTTGAGGGTTGGATATGAGATGAAGATTCAGAGACATGAAGCAGAGACAAAATCTTTTAAAAGAAGCTATAGGCTTAGAAAAGGGAAGGAGGTTGATGCAGCAGAGCAGGGGGAGGAGGCCAAAATGTTTTAGGAAGGAAACAACTTGAGTAAAAGTCGTATCTCACACCTGACATGCTCTATTCCTAATTTTTTAGAATTTTTTAGAGTTTCATTGAAGTATAACTTGCATTTTATAAAATCCACAGAGTGAAAGTGTACATTTCATTGGCTTTTAATAAAATTACAAAGTTGTGTAACCATTTCCAAAATCCAGTAGTAACTGATTCCTTTGCCCCAAAGATATCCCTCTTGCCCACTTGCAGTTAATCCCCAGTCCCACGCCCAGTGCCAGGCAAACGTGAATGCACCTCCCATCTGTATCAGTTTGCCTTTTCTAGACATTCTGTGTAAATTGTATAATATGTGGTCTTTTGTGTCTGGCTTCTTTGACTTAGTATGATGTTGATGAGGTTCACCCATATTGTAGCATGCAATTAGTATTTCATTCCTTTTTATTGCTGAATTGTATTCCCTTTATGGATATACCACCTATTGTATATCCACTCATAAACTGATGGACACGTGGATTGTTTATACCATTTTGACGATCATTCGTGAATGGTGCTGCTACAAACATTCACACGCAAGTCTTTTTTTATAAACAGATGTTTTCATTTCTCTGGGCTACTTATAGAGGAGTGGGGCTCCTGGGTTGTACGTTAAGTTTATGTTGAACTTTCAAAAAACTGCCAAATACTTTCCTGAAGTGGCTGCGTCATTTTATATCCCCACATTCCCACCTCAGTCCTATGGAAGCTGATATTTTATTTACATTTGTAACTGTATTCATGTAGTTAGCCTGGAAGGAAAAAGAGCTGTGCTCCTTTCAAATAGTGGGTAGCAAAGGAAGTTGCTGCTTCATGTTTTGTGCATGACAGTGATGCTTAAAAACTATTAAAATGTGTCTGACTATCAGTGGTGGTCTAGATTCCAAGCATCCAGTCTTAGAAATGGCTTTTTTCTACCCCTTCCATCACAGGCTCTATCACTCTACCCCTGTCCTTTCTTGCAAATACATGACAGTCAAAGGTGGTTTAACCACACCCAAACAAATTTAGGTGGTGTATTCTGGGGTCTAGTGGGGCAGACGGACGGAAGTTCCTACATCCTGCTTTGTACTTGAGATACCAATATCTGCTATCATAGCTTAAGCATCACCAGCAGGGGACTTTGGGAATGATAGTGAACTTCATTTAAGGTCAGTGTCCTCATCTTTACAATGAAGATTATAATAATACCTACTTTATAGAGATGTTGTGATGGTTAAAAAGATTGTATATGTGAAGCACCTAACAATTCAACCCACAGTTGGCATTCAAAAATTACAGCTGTTTGTATTTTATAATGATAAAAATGATCGAGAGTGTAGGCAAGTACTATAATGCAGTTATATTCGTGAAATTTATTTTATGTGGGTCTCATTTGCTCATCTCTTATGTTAATGTTCTCTGTCTCAAGTTGAAACCTTTTTAAGTTTAGAACTAGATTGTTTTTATTTGACATAGGTAAAAATCACAATAGTAATGACAGTAATGCCCTTCATGTTTTTAGAGTAATAGTATATCAGGACATTCACTAAAATCTTCCTTGTGTAAAATTTAGTGCTCAAACAGTTTTATGAGCTAGACAAATATCCCAGATGGTCTGTGTTGGAGAAAAGATTTTTCAGCTGCATCTTTCTCACCACGACTCCACATCTTGACTACTTGCTGTGCTGGCCCTGCCAGTGGGAATGACCATATCAGTTACAGCTGGTTAATACTGACAAGTACAGACTAGAAAAGCTTGTGAGTTGTAGCTCAGGCTCATCTCTTGCATGTTTGTTATTCTGACAAAGAGGCAAGACCAGGAAGCACCTATATCTGATGATTACAATCAGCTGTTTGGCATTTCAAGCTACCTCCATTCTCCTTTCTGCCCCACTTCAACACGTATCCACTTTGTTTTCCACTTTAATAGATGAATTTTGCTCTGAAACAGCCAAAGTTAACTTTTGACGTTTTGTCCACATAGATTGGACACATGGGCTTTCTCTTTTTATCTCTTAAAAATGCTGCAGACTCTGTTTGTTTAGGATTTATTTTCTGATAGGAGTTTTTAAGTTGCTCATTTTATTGGGGTGTTTTATAACATTAAAGAGAAAGCTCTCCCTTAAGCAGAGAGCGTGCCTCTAGCACAGAAATCAGGTGTTGGGAGAGAAGACCCACCACAGTGTTCGCACAGTTCTTGGGTGGAAAACAAGGAAGCATCTTCTTTGTCAGACGTGATGGACACTATCAAGGTTCACATGTCACATGCCTCGGGAGGCATGGCTTCTCTTCAGTATTCATTTATTTTGTGAGAGAAATGTATAACTTAAAGTCACAAGCCATCATGTAAACACATATGCTAGGCAACAAAATAGATGTCATTGATGCAGACGGTGTCATGAATTGTTATTTTCAATGTGGTTCCACATTTGGAAAATATTTCTACTATTTCTTTCAGTGTGATCAATTTTAATGGCTTCTATTCCATCTAATTTTTAAGCTGTAAATATATTCTAATATTTGAAAAGAAAATCAAGTGACCCTTAATACTGGCTGCTAAAACTAATTTGGTATGCCAGCAAAATTAGTCTTTAGTTTATATGTATCTAAATGCTGGTAGGTCCATAAATACACCCATAATTTAGCCTAGAATTCTTCAGTTAATAGTAACCAATGTGAGAATAAATTTGTTTCTCTCATATGATTTTTTTAAAGTTTATTTATTTATTTTGAGGTGAGGGGAGAGCATGAGGGAGGGAAGGGACAGAGAGAGAGGGAGAGAGAGAATCCCAAGCTGGCTCCTTGCTGTCAGGGCAATGGGGCTGGCTCCATCTCATGAACCGTGATATCATGACCTGAGCCGAAATCAAGAGTCTGGGGCACCTGGGTGGCTCACTCAGTTAAGCATCCAACTCTTGGTTTCAGTTCAATTCATGATCTCATGGTTTATGGGTTTGAGCCCTGCATCAAAGCCTGCTTGAGATTCTCTGTCTCCCTCTCTCTCTGCCCCTCCCCTGCTCAAGCTCTCTCTCTTTCTCTCTCAAAATAAATAAACATTTAAAAAAAAAAAAAAAAAAGAGTTGGACGCTTAACCCACTGAGCCACCCAGGTGCCCCAGCTCTCATATGATTTTTTGAAAACATGGGAACACAAATTTAAATATCTGGAGATTCCATAAAAAATTTTTCATTTGGACTTCTTTGATAAAGATTTTGGGATGTCTGGGTGGCTCAGTCGATTGGGCGTCTGACTTCAGCTCAGGTCACGATCTCACAGTTTGTGGGTTTGAGCCCCATGTCAGGCTCTGTGCAGGCTCTGGAACCGACTTCGGATTCTCTGTCTCCCTCTTTCTTTGCCCCTCCTCCTCTCGTGCTCTGTCCCTCTCTCTCGCTCAAAAAAAAAAAAAAAGAATAAGTATTTAAAAAAATAGATGTTAAAATCCTTTCTTAGACCCGAGTAAGACTATGGCCGAGTAAGACTATGGCCAGTAAGATAGTAAGACTATCTCCTCTTTGTCCAAGTGCCCTTGCACAGTTTTGCTTTTGGTTAATATCAGTCATATTTAATCTACTAAAATATTTTAATCCATTTTACCGTTTAGAAAATTGAACCTATATTTAAAGGGCCCCCTTTTGTGGAATGCAATTCAAGCCAAAGCTATAATTAATTTAAAGGTAATTCGGGGACTAATTTAAGTGTGTAGATGGTATGGCAAAGATTTATTTAATTTCCTGTGCTGATATAGAAATGATACCTAACAAATATTAAACACCATGTCGCTTGTGGGGTGCACGGATGGCTCATCTGGTTAAGCATTGGACTCTTGATGTTGGCTCAGGTCATGATCCCACAGTTCGTGGGTTCCAGCCCTGAATTGGGCTCTACACGGAAGGCTCCAGTCAGCTTGGGATTGTCTCTCTCCCTCTCGCTGCCTCTCCCCCACTCTCTCTGGCACTTGCTTGCTCTCTTAAACTTAAAAAAATCTTTAAAATAAACAAATACTTTGTCAGTTGCTATTGTTTACATATATTATGTCATTTAATTCTGACAAGTAGCCCTAAACTAGATGCTAAACTCTATTATTACTTTAACAACAACCTGAAACTTAGGGAATGATGCATGTTGCCCAAGGTCACAAAGCTTGCAAGGAATTGAGCTGAGAGAACCTTTTCTCCAAAACCATTGTTCTTAATCATTCACTCTCTACTTTGTCTTACTGTGACTTTTATATTCTATTTTTAAAGGTATATTTCCATTGTTAAATATTTTAAATATAGATGCTTAAAAACATATGATTATATAAATATGTATATTTATATAAATAAATATTTTCCTCATACTAAATAAAGTACTGAAGATACTCTGCTCTCTGTGTCCCTTTGTAGGTCACAGAGGATTCTCTCTTTAGGAATCACCCATCAAAGGGGTCAGGGTTGTGTAGCATTCTCCCTCAGTATTTTCCTTTTTTCCACTATTGTGAATGAATTATGTATACACCCTGAAGTAATTAGCAAAGACGCTGTTGTTCAGCTGAATTTTAAACTAATTAATCTGACCTAATTCCTGTCAAAAATAATTAGGATAAAATATGTCCTCCCTAAGCAACTCTTTCAAGCTAAGATGCTAAAGCACAGTATCTCCTGTGTATTCACTCTGCTAAAATCGAGAGAGCTGTTTATTAATGGTTTTAGAGGAAATGCTAAAATGCTGCTCATGATATGCCACCTGAGCATCACCTCCTCAGTTTCTCTAAGTAAAAACAAGAAGCTGAACTAATAACAGGGAGTGTGACATGTGCCTTGTCAGTGACCCCTTAATGTATTGTGGTTGACGATTAAAACTTAAAATCTAGTTCCTCCTTTTCCAAAAGGCTTTTGGATGAACACGTGTGTTCCATTTCTCTGCACATTCAGTTTTCCTAATATGAAAGCTATTTAGCTCTCTTCTAACTCTCCCATTCCTTACCTGTCATTTTTATTTTTTATTTGTAACATCCTTAGTGAGCTCATGAAATGGAGAAGTGTTTCATGTAGTAGGCAAGCCCTCAGCTGTATGTAGGAAGATAATTTAGGAAAAGTAAATAAAGTTTTACTGAGAGATGCAGTTTGTCAACAGTTTGAGATGGTCTCTGGTTGCAATGACTGCAGGTTTGAATGTGATGATGGTGTTTGCTATCAGTGGTTGCCTTAAGCCTTGACCATTGTCCTGTCATCCTATAGCAGTTTCTTCTGTGTGCCCTCTAACCTAGCTCTCTGATACTTGAAGAAGTTCTTAGAAGTGAGCATTAGAGAACACATATATTGCAAAGCAGTTCAGAGTTAATAATTTCCTTATTAAACCTATGAACCCTTCATGTTTTGTAGTTTTCCCTCCCCAGCCCCCTTCCAAGTTAGTTTCTAGGCAACCAGTATGCACTGAATTACATTCAGCTCTTTATTTCAAGGCTGCAGTTCAGGATTTTGCTGCATGTTTGTTGGTCATTTATGGAGACTGCAGCCTAAAATTCATTAATTCTGTTTAATCTTCAGTACTTCAGTGATTTGGTTCTAAACCACATTACCTGTACCTGTTTCTCATGTTTAAATCACCCCAGTGCTGTGATGCTCTTTTATATGCTGGTTATGCCAGAGGCTCTGCAAGCTCTAATTTGGAATCACAGAAGCAGAATTTCCACAATTTCCAGTTCTTGGTGATCATTCAGCCTTTTGGGGTAGCCTATTAGGAAATTTGAATTTTCAAAGTCTCCTTTCTTGAAAGGCCTACATGTCTATAGCTGACTTTTAATAACAGAGAACATACAGTTTAGGAATAGTCTGAAAATGTGCTAAGCATTTATTTATAAAAGGATATTGTTTGCTTTAACAAATTAAGATTTTGATGTGGAACAGAGGTTCTTGGAAATATTCCTTTGTTGGTGTGAATCAAGGAATCAAGGTTCTACTTCCAAATTTCACTCATTACTGTGTAAGAATGAAGATTAATCTCTCAGCAGAACTGTTCCTTGTTTTGAATGTTGAATGTTTTGCAATGTTCTCTCAAAAACTCCAAGCAGGGCTTCTTTGTGTTATGCTATATATGTGTGCACATACATTTACATCCTCACAATTGAGCAAAAACATAAATGTTCAATCTCTGGTTTCTTAAAACACAAAGTAATCATCTGCATGGATCACATTAAAGGATGGCTTGGAGAAGAGGAAACCCAAATGCTTCAAACCCTGATGCACTTCTTTTCCCTTCACCTGCTTGTAGTCTAGCTTGTGAAATATAAGGCTGGATGAAAAAATGAATCGGAGAGCCTTATAGCAGGCTTAGCCAGCTGTACACCTCAAGTTCATGATGGCCAAACCTTCCAGAGTATCTTTTCACCAAGACAGAACTCTTCAGACAAGGTGTGCATTGCCCAGCTCCCTTCGCATCTATGAGGTGCCATGTTACTGGGTTTTCCTCAAAAAATGTAGGCAGAAGTGATGTATGCCATTCCCAGGCTTGCCCCCCAAAAATCCTTCTGCACGATCTCCCATGTGTCTCTCTTTTTCCCCTCAACCTGAGGTACAATTAAATATCTTGGCAGAAGTTCTATCAGCCACCAGTGACCACATGTAAACACCACCTCTTCAGACCTTGCCAGTAAAACAGTTATTAATTATTGAGAATCTGGGTGTATCTGTTCCAACAGCTAATATTACTTTAACTTATAAAAGTAGGGGAACCTGGGTGGCTCAGTCAGTTAAGCATCTGACTCTTGATTTCAGCTCAGGTCATGATCTCATGGTTCCTGAGATCAAGCCTCACATCTGTCTCTGTGCTGACATCACAGAGCCTGCTTGGGATTCTCTCTCTCTGTCTCTCTCTCTGTCTCTCTCTCCCTCTGCCCCTTCCCTGCTCATGTATGCTATCTCTCTCTCAAAATAAACAAATATTTAAAGAAATAAAATAAAAATAAATAAAAGTAACATGATCCCTGAGATAGTATGGTTCCACTCAGTAGAACCACAAACACTCAGAAAACATTTCACTTACTGCTTCCTTTCACAAGTGAGGAGAAATGTATTTTCCAAGTAAACAATGCCATCTACTTTAATAAGTGAAATATTTAGTATGTACAGGAACTATGTTATTCTCTATTTTTAACAAATTTTTTTTATTGTGAAACTTAGCATCCATAGAGATGAGTCTGCCAGAAAAGATATATAGGTCAGTAATTTACCATGAAATTAACACCCCTGGAATGCCACTCAGGCTGTATATTTGTAACTTCCTGCTCCCCAGAATTGGTAAATAGCCCACCCCAATTCCAACCCATTTCCTTCTCACCTCCTTACTACACTTCCTCGTAGGGTCATGATTATTACTTTTCTTTTCTTTATAGTTTAGTTTATTCACATGCATTCAAAATGATGTTTTTTTAGTCTATTTTAAGTTCAGGTAACCTGAATCATAATGGTATGCATGCTTTTATGTCTGGGTTTTTTCATGGAACTCTACATTTGTGATATTCATTCACGTTCTTGTTTGTAGCACTACTTGGGTCATTTTCATTCTATTGTATAAATATGTCACAATTTATTCTACTGTATAAATATCCTAAAATGTATCTGTTTTAGAAAGAATAACATTTGGTTGTTTGTTATGAATAGCACAGTAGTCTTGTACCTGTTTCTTGGCACACATGTGCATATATTTCCATCTCCTAGTTCTCAAACTTTCTTTGGTGTTATATCAGGCAAGCATTCTTCTGTAGAATTCCAAGATATTTTATTATTAAAAAAAGGTGCAAAAGGAAGAGCTGAGGTAACATAATAGAACCAGATATACTGAGTTAGTTACCTGTTGGCAGTTTCACAGATTTTTAGTTCAATCTTTAGTGGATTAAGCTGAGTTCTGTTGTGCATCATTGAACAAATGAATAGGGAAAATAGATGATCATTGTCCCCTTTAGAGTGTCATTATTCATTCTCTGGTAACAAGGTAGGATGCAGTGCCTTCTTCCTGCTCTCAGGTTTGGATTTTACCATCTGTGTTGTATTACTTCTGTCCTTTTGTCAAGCCTTGTTTTCTCCCTCACATCAGGGAATATGCTGTTCCATTGGCCTGGAATGTTTTTATTGTAAAATCTTGCATGGCTAACTTTTTCTCTTATTGTGGTAATTTCAGCTCAACTCAGAAATCTCCAATAGTCTTCCCTGCCCCTTGTCACCCTCAATTACCTTACCTTTTGTAATTGCTGTTAGAGAATTCATCACTGTTTTTTATCCTGTTCATGTTTTTTTTCTCTTTTCCTTTTTCCCTTTCATTCCTTCCTTCCTTCCCTCCTTCCTTCCTTCCTTCTTTCCTTCATTTTTCCCCCTTTCTCCTTCCCCTCCCTCCTTCCTTACTTTCCCCCTTCCTTCCCTCCCTCCCTCCTTTCTTTCTCGCTCTTACTTTTCTTTTCTTCCCTTTTCTTTCTTTTCTTCTTTTTTTCTCTTTCCTTCCTTCATTCCTACCTTCCCTCCTTCCTCCCTTCCTTCCTTATTCCTTTCCCTGCCTTCCTGAAATATAAGTACTAGGAATCTCATCTCTTTTGCTGAGCAAGCTAGTCCAAGCATCTGGAACAATACCTTGTATATACCTATTACGTTCAATAAATGTCTAATAAATAAATGGAAGGATGGAAGGAAGGAAGGAAAGGGAAGGTGGAAAGCCAAGCAGTAAAAAGGCCGTCCACATTTATAAAAAATCTGTAATTCTGCATGACAAGTATAAATGAGAGGAGATTTGTGGGTTCAGATCTTATTAGGAGACTACACACAATCCAAAATATACCAAATAATTAAAGGTTAGGAAGAAACAGAGAGCCCAATGTTTCCTCACAGTGAGGCAGGCAAAAAGTAACAAGGGAAACCAAAGACACAGAACAGTGTGTGACCATCATTCCAATTTTCTGTACATCTCTGTGCCAAGCAGTATATACACGAATTCCTAATGGTCTGACTGTTTATCTCAAAGAAAGAATCTGAGTCAAAAGCGACCTCAGGGTTACTAGCCATGGAAACAGAGGAGAGAGAGTGTGTCATTAGATGCTGTTGTCAAAGAAGGGACAAAAAAAAAAAAAAAAAAGAAAGAAAGAAAGAAAAGGAAAGGAAAGAAACCCAGTAAGCAAGAGTTTGATAGTCTGTTGCATTTATTTGGAGCAAATTGGCTGATATCCAAAGTTTAATGTGAGTGAGGCAATTGGGTAACCCTGGGAGAAAAAGTCTTCGAAGGCTTCACAAAATCGCTTGTCTATAGCTATTATGGTAACAGACACAAAGGGACAATATTTACAAGGATCCATAGGACTATAAGTCTAGGAATGGCCTCTAGGAAATCACAGAACAGTAAGGCTCATAACAGAGGTATAAATTCTAGGAATTTACTAAAGCATTAGCAATAAAATAAATGTATATTTGACACCATAAAGAAAGGAGAGGCACACACAGTGGTAGTTAGATTCAAGAATGTAATATAATTCTTGTTCTTATGAACAGGGAAAAATGTTTAACTATCTATAGGGTCAAAATAACATATATTAACCCTTTAATAAAAAAAAAATTGCTTTCTACTCATTTGGGCTGTTTTCTTTCACCCAAAGGTAGTAACTTTAATTTTATCATGTTTGTGAGCATAAGAAATGACTCATTTTACAGATAACTTGACAAGAATATGAAGTAAGAAAAGGAGGGCATGAACTGTGTCCTAAAGATAACAAATTCCTTTTCTAAAGTCATTGCTGAGAAAATAGTGGAATGGAACAATCCAGGAAGCCCAGGGAAATTACATGGGAGAGTAGTCAATAGATTGCAGAGTAGAAAAAATGTGAGCATTTCTCAGAAAAAAAAAAATGACTTTGATGTGAGGACTATGACACCTAAATGGAGCAGAGAATCTGGGACATACATCCACATGTCTCATTTGTACGAGCTCAACAGGAAAGATTTATGCTGAGTAATTTTGCTTGGTAATGAACTTAACACAGCCCTCCTCTTCACTCAATTAAAAAAAAATGCAAAATGAGACTAAGTAGCAGAGCGAGATCATCTCCCTTTTAAAGCTGACTCAGCATTCCATAATATTTATATATTGAATTCCAAGAACTATAATGTAAAAATGGAGTTCATTTTGCTACCTTGTAAAAGGAGCTTTCATTTCCCATTTCTCCTTCTTGTGGTTCACGTGGTGAGGACGTACGGGATGGGTTGTTCCTGAGGACCAAAGAGACCCAAAAAAGTTACATCGGCATCTCAACTCTGACTTCTGTCTGCCCTGACTCAAAACTGCCAAGCCCTGTGTGCACTGAGGATTTTTCTATTTCTCCACCAATCTCTAAGAACAAAGGTATGACTCTTTTACCTGGGTGTCTCTCAAGAATCCAAAATGTATGATCTGTTTCACTAAAGTAGTACAAGATATCCCCAATGCTGAGAAAAGAAATCAGTCTAAGTACAACCCTATGAAATTTTATTATTTTCTAGTCTGGGGATAGGCAAAAGTGAATGAAAACTCTCAGTTTCAGCTTTACTTAGAGGTAGTTCAGGTCCGAGAATCGTAACAGTTTCCACGCTGAAAAAGATATTCCTGACCATCTATAAATTGCTCATTTTCCCAATGAGGATATTATAGACTAGGGAGGAGAAGTAACCTATATAATTCATTCTTTCATACATTTAGATAACAGTTATGTACTGGGCACCAACCACACATATGCCAGGCCCTTCATTAGTGCTTATATAGATATAATGGTCACTAAGACTTGATTTTTGTCCCCAGGAACTTGCAATAAATTGGGCAGCTGAGTAAACTGTGAATGTTGGCCATCACTATAGCACAAAAGAGGACAGGGTATGCAGTCATTAAAAGCATATACTGTTTACTGAGGCTATCTGAGTTCACATTTAACACCACTGTTCACATGTTGTATGGCTTTGGGCAATTGAATTTACTTAATTATAATTCAGTTTCCTTTTCCATGAAATGTCGATGTATTTATCTTATAGAATTACTTGAAGATTAAATGATAATAATGCTTAGTAAAATATTTAATAATTAGTCACTGATCAATAAGTGTATTTTTAGTAGTTGTTATAGTAAAATAGTAGTATCATTATTACTATTAGAATTCAGACCTGGGGGATGCCTGGGTGGCTTAGTCAGTTGAGTGTCTGACTTTGGCTTAGGTCATGATCTCACGGTTTGTGAGTTTGAGCCCTACATTGGGCTCGCTGCTGTCAGTGCATAGTCTGCTTTAGATTCTATGCCCCCCTCTATCTCTGCCCTTCCCCTGCGTTCTCTCTCTCTCTCTCTCTCTCAGAAAAAAAGAAAAAGAATCGAGACTTGGAAGTTAAAAAGAAAGCTTCCTGGCAGTGTAATTTGTAGGTCATAACTATATTAAGGCTTAGGAAGAGTATTCTGTTAAAAGGCATTAAATAGGGTTCTGCTTCTGGTTTCCTGAACTTAATTTCTGACTTTTGGGGGCTTTTTGAATGCCATATTTTGTCCTGGGCTGTAAGTACACTACACACATAACTTGAGGTATGTCTCTCATGCTTATGATGATCCTAGACTCGTATCTCATGTATGTCAGTAAATAACAGTGAAGTTCATGAGGAAGTTCATGAGGAAGGAAGCTGTTCACACAAAGCTGTTGTTTCAGTTGGACATGTGGCTTTCTGGGGTGAAAGTTCTTACCCACTAACCCAAACATGATGAACTATATGAAACCATTGTATACACCATACTATGTAACTTAAATTTAAGGTGGTAATATTTTCTGTCTTCCACTATAGGCTGTAAGCACTCTGAAGTATGGGATGTGTCTGTTACCTATCACTGAGTAACAAAGTGCCCCAGAGCTCAGTAACTGCAACAACAGTAATTATTGAATCGACAGTTGGTCTGGGCTCAGCAAGGATGACTTGCTCTGCCCTGTGCAGCGTCAGCTGGGGTGGTTTCACTTGAGGCTGGGGATTACTTTTTTTTTTTTTTTTAACTTTGCTTTGGGAGAAAAGAAACATTTAAAAAAAAACTTGTTTTTAATGTTTATTTCTGAGAGAGAGAGAGAGAGAGAGAGAGCAAGCATGAGCAGGAGAGCGGAAGAATCCAAAACAGGCTCCAGGCTCCAGGCTCCGAGCTGTCAGCACAGAGCCTGAAGTGGGGCTCCAACCCACAAACCGTGAGATCATGACCCGACCTAATGCCCGACCAACTGACCCATCCAGGCACCCCTGGGGGTCCACTTTAAAATGGCTCACTCACAGGACTAGCCAATTGGTGACAGCTGTTGTAGGGAACTCAACCAAAACTGGGGGCCTCCTTTCCTGCTGGTTGCTTGTTTAGGCTTCCTCACAGCATGGCTGCCTCAGGATAGTCAGACCGCTTACCTGGCAGCTTAAGGCTTCTAAGTGAATGTCATACAGAAACTGTGTGGCTTTTTTGCTCTAGCTTCAGGAGTCAAATAACATCAGTTCTGGCATAGTTTGAAGCCCATGCAGATTCATGGGGAAAGAATATAGACCCTTCTTTCTCTACAGGAGAAGTATCAAAATTACATAATGAGAAGAGCATATGATTGGGACCACACTGAAAAACATAGTCTGCCAAAAAATACTATTTCTCCTTTGCCTGCCTGACTGCCCAGTATAGTGTCTGACACAGTATTGGTACTCAATACATATTTGTGTTTTGAATTAATAAATTCAGTGCATGAAAATAACATGGTAAATCCTTATTATTATCCTAATTCCTGCTTTTTTTTTCCTCACTGACACAGATTCTTGGTATTAGACTCGGCTCCTGGATTGAAATTTACTCTTTAATCTGGGCATTTACTTTTGTATGTCTTCGGTTGATATTGGAGCCTTAAATTCCTTTGGAGAATAAGGAAATGATCACAAAGAAAGATTGGTAGTGCCTTTGAAGAATAGTAATTTGAATAAATGAGGTGGAATTTGTAAAGATTTATCAAGTCATCAAAGAATATTAGAATAGAGGAACATAATTTTGAAGGGGGGAAATAACTGATGATGAACCAATGTGGTTGCAGTGAAGGACACAATTTGATGACAAGCAATTGGGCAGCTTCTGGGAGAACAGCAGCCAAAAGAAGTATCAGCAGAACGATGTTTAATTAATGAACAGCAGCAAAAGAGGGTGCTCTAAAAAAGATTAGAGATAGCAATTGAGGCTGTGCCTCCTGGGAAATATTGGGTGACTGAAGTACTTCTGTGTGTGATGTGATTAAAATAATCAACGAGAATGTTGAACATCAATTCATGAATTTAAAAGATTCAGTGTCCCTGTCTAAAGCTGTAGAAAACATCAAACAGTAATTTCTGATTAATCTGAGAGTATGGGGAAGACCACCAGTATAGTGGCTGTTTTCAGAAGTTATAATGGAAATGTCTTCTCCTTTGTTCGTAACAACCTGGTTTATTTTTTGTCCATCAAGATTGAATTGTGTGCCCTTATTATGAAACATATTCAGAACTGAAATTTGCAACTTGAACTGCATTACTTAGGGCAAGTTACAGATCATAGATTTCTCCTCTGTATTGTCTATAATTATTTCTATTTTTAATGAAAACAAAGAAAATAGTTTGTGCAATCTTGTTAGTAAATGGAAACCCCTCAAATTTCAGAATAGAAAAAAAAAAGCACGCTGCTGACCATGTCACTCTTGTTTTGCCAACATCAAGTGTTTCTTGAATTCTTCTGGAAGTGTTGACTTTTTCCCAATTTTGACTGAAGTTAAGGGAAAAGGAATTGCTTCTTTTATTCTCACTTTGTCATTCTTTTCTAAGTTTTTGTTATAGGAAAATAACACACACACAAGGATTTAACCATCAGGTTTCCGAGTGTCATAAATTAATAAGAGAGTGGTATCAATTCCCATATCTTTTGACTGAACCAATCTGCCTGCTCTCATGGTGGGAATGACAGATAATTATATTGTTATTTTTTTAACCATTATTTCACTTCAATAAATACCTGTGTAGCTGAATGTGTTAGACGTAAAACATACTTTCAGTATGTGATGAAATTTATATTTATTTACATATTAATGGATAGGATTTGGACATCCTAATGTTATCACTGGCTTTAAGAAATACTTAGAATATTCTTGATTTAGCGTCAGATTTGCTATGAGAGATTTAAAATATAGTATGTTCTAAATTCAAGGGCTGAATACTCAAAGACATTGTACTTTAAATCATGCTTTAATTGACATTGCTTGCTATGTGGAAAATTAATTTATGTTTTATTTTATATAAATAAATTGGAATTAAAAGATAAATATATAGATTTTCTTTGGCATAATTCATATTCTCAAATTAAGGTATCCCAAGAAGGCTGGTCGTGAGCCCAGTGATGGAGATTCTAGAAATGTTAAACCTTTACGACAGATCAAAACATTGCATACAAATACATCAGCTATGTCTTCAAAATGACACCAAATGTCACCACGTGGTTTGTGAAGGTGATCATACAGGAGGGAGAAAAATATTCAGATGGGACTGTGGCTACACAGTGAGACCATGACCCACCCACCAACCTAAAGTAGTTTATCTTTGTTATTCTCACTAGCTCCTCATTTACCATAGTCCGAATCATCACCTACAATTAGATTTTTATTTGTGCATTAATATGCTTTAATATCTGTCTCCCTCATTAGTCTGGGAACTTCTTATGGAAGACGATGGATAAGTTGTGGTTCCCTCTGAATCTCTGGTGCTTAGTATAGGATAGATATTGCATATAGTGGGCACTTCTATTTGGTTTTATTTACACATTAAAGCTACCATTTTAGAAAAGGCTTTTCTCATTTAACCTTAAAGAGAAGCATCAGAATCAGTCCTGAGCATAGATTTCAAGGCCTCAACTTGTTATACTCAAATATATGTGAAGTCACCAACATTGCCTTCTCTCTGGCAAGAGTCATAGGAATTTAATTCAGGATCTATTTTCATCTTTACATTTTCTCTTTACATGTCCCTTAGAGATATTACTCCTTTAGATAGCCTCAATATTTCAAGGTGACTTACATGCTATAAAGTCTTTGATAGGGTCTTGAGGCATCTGGTAGAAAGCTATGACTAAAATCTAACAAAAAAATAATAAAATCTATCAAACCATTTCATCTTTCTTTTATTGACATGCCCCTCTAGGGTAAAGAGTAAACTAAACATTTGGCTGGACCAGGCTGTCAGTCAAAAAGAAGGAAAATGGCTTTCTCTGTTCACTTTATTTTTCTCTCATTAGACACTTCTGACTAATATAAGACTAGCTCCATCATTAATTGACCATGCATTTCTTTTTTATCCCCTGTTCATGTCTTTACAGCATCTGCTGTGGCACTTTGTCCAATGAAGATTTTCAACAATCTCTATTGACTTGAATTCACTCACTGCTTAGTCATATGGTGGCAGGAGATGACAAAGGTAGACTTAAAAAGAAAAATGTAAGGTGGAATCACAGTTCTCTGTTGTTGAACCTTGAGGATTTAGTGCTGACAGTAGCACTTTTGAGCTGTGTAATCTTGGTTGAGTTCCTTGAACTCCCAAAATCTTAGTTTCTTCATTTATGAAATAGAATATTGTTGTATTTGACATAATGATGCAATTTTTGTAAAACTCTTGGAACAGTACCAGCATAGTGTGTGAACATCCCTTCTCACAAAAAAAAAAAAAAAAGAAATGAATATTTATTAGCAAGTAAATAAGAAAATTTAAACCTGCAATATAATCCCCTAAACCTTTACAAACTGCCAAAACCAATTTAGTCATAGTACATTAAACTGCTCCATAACTTTAGCTTAAAAAAACGGAAGATCAGAAGATCAGATCTAGTTTGGACTAAATCACGGCGGTTTTGCCAATGACATAAAGAGAAGGATCCAGATCAGAGCCCTTTGTTTCCTATAATATAGTCTTACTTATCCTGAGCTGCATTATGGAAAGATGCTGGTGTATTTGTATCTCTCAAAACTTATTTAAAGGTGCTTTAAAAATGTCGGTTTTTTTTTTTTTTTTTGCAATAACTATAACACAGGAGAAGGTGAGACTCTCACAAGCTTAACAAGGGAAATAGATCAGAAACTTTTTTTCTCTAAATAAAGATCTTATTTTCATGGTGTCTGGTCTCTCTGACCTAAATTGCAGTAATTCAGTATGTGTGAAATTACCTTTTCTAGGACGGGAAGATCGTAGCAAAAAAAAAAAAAAAAAAAAAGGAAAACGATGGGAGAAAGAAAAGAATATACAATATAGGCAAGAGTTCAGGCTGTGTGACAAAGAGCCTGAGACTAATAAGAAACTAAATAGTTTTAACAAAGAGGACTCAGAAAAGGTAACTACTAATAAGAAGGACTAACAATTATCTCCATTCTTCAGCCATGTTTAGGAGTGTGAGGACGTTTTTTAAGAACTAAAATAAAATGATGCTCAGGCCAAAGAATGGCATCTAATTGAGTTCTCTATTTCTGGGGTTTATTTTATTAAATTTTTTTATCACATTCAAGTTTGTGGAATGGCATCGCAGATTTATTTCTGTAATTAAATGGATTGTTATTTACCAGCAGAAATAAAGCTGGCATAAAAAGACACACTATCAGTAACATAGTTCAGACTTTATGAATTATTACTTAGGGGTGATGAATGGGATCATTATTTCTTTCCAAATAGGTTAGCATTTTGTGTCTCAGGTCTGAACACTGGAAGCATATCAGAAAAGGCCAGTAACCAGCCAACTCGTGACCATACATGTTTCTTTTTTTCACCTCCTCCTTTGCTTTAGAATAAGTCATAAAAATAACACTTTTTTCATAATGCTGTGGTCAGCACTCGAATGATGTGAGTTACAGTCATAATATTATTGCTGGCAGGTGTTATTGTGGGTTGGATTTTGTAAACCAGGATTTGATGTGTGGGAGCCTCCAGCTTGGTGTTGGAGTCCCACATGTTAGAGGTGGGTGGTGTATGAATAGACAGGTTCTCAGTGAATCAGCCTGATATAGGCTGGACATTTTTACATGCTTGAGGAAACTTCTAGACTTGATAAATTGATAATGACTTGATAACTCTAACACTCAAAGACTTGGGGTTATTACATCTAGAAGGATCTCTAATTGGGCTGAAAAATATTATAAAGGGGCAATGCAGTCTTCATGGCAATAAGAGGGGGATCAAAACAGGGGTTCTGGGTCCAGCATCTAACATAAGTTTCTGCTGAGTTTTTACAATGTGTGCTGGACCTTTGTGGAGTACATCTTTAAATACTACTCATGAAATGTGCCCCAGTAGACTAGATTCAGTTTAAGAATGAAGGATAAAACAACATTCAATTTTCAGTTTGAAAAGTTTTCTAAGTCTCTAGCAAGTTGTATATATAGTAAGATCAAATAACCCTCTCTCTCTTTTTTTGTAATAGCCATAAACTAGTAGGAGTCAACCTTTTGAACTTTACATACAAAGGAGAGAGAAGACAAGGGATCTATTGGTAATTCATTTTGCTAACATAGTCCCCAGATCATTCAACGTGGGTATGTTTATGCCGTGCTAACAAACGCCCCAAATCTCACTGGCCCAAAACAACAGAATCTTTCTCAGGCCCTATGTCCATTTTGGGTCAGCTGGAGTCTCTGCTTCTCATTGTCTCTACTTAGGTCCCCTGCAGGCCCAACTTCAAGTGCAATCTGACCATACTTCCAGAATGAAAAACACCAGAAATACTTGGTAAATAGCCATAGTGACTACCTCAGCGCCCATCTTTACTTGATTAACATTGTTCCTCAGGAAATATGTCTTTTACTATTACCCATTGCCCCCCTTTTCCTCCCTTACTGTTTGAAGTAGTCCCAACAAACATCCCTGAGTTTTGGTGTTAGAAAGATCTTAAATAATATATGATCAATACTCTCACTTTACAGAGAAAATTGATGATTAAAATCTGACCAGATATGTTAAATTACCTACCTAAATGCACAAACTAAGTTAATGTCAAAGGTGAGTTCTGATTCCCCAGTGGCATCTCTTCTGTTCCATTGAACAATATCTTTTGGAATACTATAGCAATAACTGAAGTTGTTGAAGACTTTCATTTAGGATATCAATAATACTCTACACAGAAAGCAGAACATTTTCATTTTCTTAATAATTATTGCATATGTCTATATTCTAGTACTTGCAAGCCTTCTTTGATATAAGTAGATGACAGTGGAACATTTGTACTTATGAACTGTTAGATTACCAGTACCTATAAGGGTGTCAGGCACGTAGAAGCTATTGAATTAATATTTGCCATTTTTAAAATCATCTGTTCAGTGTTTGCATATCCACCTACCTGGCTCTCTAGTGAATTGAGGAGGAAAGCTTTCAGTTTCAGTGGTTTGTGTAGCATCAATGCTTAACCAAAATACATAGTTCTGTGAGCAATAACAGTAGTTAAATTTTGTGATGAATGCATAGGTAAAAGAAATGGCAATGCCATTAATTGAGCTAATTATGAAGACTGCAGGGCAAATCTGAATTAGTGGGAGATCTGAACTGCAATATATTTTTTCAAAAAAAAATCTGATTTTATTTAAGTTCACATAAATGATGACAAAGCTAACAATATCACTCAAAGAATTCTTTCTTGAAAGTTATAGCTTATATGCAGAAATTTACCTGCCCATTTGTGAATTAGAGTGAAGATCTCATAGATTATCCAGTAAATCTGCTCTTTAAAAGTCATTATCCTTAGCTCTGTTCTGAAATAACTGCCATGCATCCCATTTTAACTGTTTAAAAATTTGGAATGTTGAACCAAATTGACCGTTGTCTAGCAAATATGGCAAGTGGACTTGATTTGAATTTATTATATTGTCCTATTAACATGTCTTTAAACTGCTGATTTACACATACTTAAATGTAGTATTCTTAATAATTTACTAAAATTCTCTTTTCACTACAGATTTTATTTTCCAAGTGTGTGAATTGCTTATCTCTTCAGCAAAACATTATTTGACTTAAATCAAATAGCTCAAGTTTTGACACATATACAAAAAATTAAAATATAAGTGCAAACCTCAAAACCAACACTCCCTTTGGATGAGTTTCTCCCACCTCACCTCATTTTATTTGAAGCTTCTTGGACATCCAGCACATTTTATATGAAAACTGATTGTGTTCTCTGACTAGCCTGGTGTGTCTAGTAATATGGTGGTTTAGTATTATGGTGTACTGAGATGTGTGTGTGTGTGTGTGTGTGTGTGTGTGTGTGGTAGGGTGGAGAGAGCCTGGGGAGCAGGCTGATTTTATTTCTCAGTTGAAGAACGTTAAAAATAAAAAAAAGCTGATATAAAAGGCACATGAGCTTGGCATCCATGGGGTTGCCTGGAGCAAATAGCACTGTTAGCATCTTTAAGCAGGATGTGACAAGTTCCTTGCTCACCACCTTTGGAGAAGCAAAGCTCAGCATTTTGACATATCCTAGGAACAACCAACTCTACATTATATTAAAGAAAAATTGATATTTTTACTATTTCATGAAGACCCATGAAAAACAGTCTATATCAGATACCACGTGGCCAAATTTTATAAATGCATCCAAATTTCCTTCCAATTTCCTCTCTATTTTATCTCCCATCACTGCAAACAGTCCTTTTTTTCCCTTTCTCTGCAGCCTTTTCAGTCAGTCAACCTGGTTTCCACTTTCATTACCCTCTCATCTCTCTATACACACACACACACACACACACACACACACACACACACACACACACACTCCTGTTCTTATCTCAAACAAATAATCTCTCTTGGCTTCATCAGTAAGGATTCTGGTTCTCCTTTTATTCAGAAATATAAAAGATATGTCCTTTTAGGAAGCAGCAGAGACTATCTGTGGTAAAGAATTTTTTCCCTGTCACTCATATAGGAATTGGTCCTCTGTTCTGTGTTCAATTTTGTCCCACGGTTGAATCAACATAGTCATTAATTTAGTCAACAAATACTTATTGAGTGACTGACTACAAGTTCCAGACATTTTCCAAAAGATGAGCTCAATATTTAATAATGACTCTCACATCCATGTTTTGTTTGACTAAAAACCTTCCTGTCATTTTCAGTAATTATTTACTATATAGTAATGGTCAGAGACCATTACTGTAGGTGGTATTGGAAAGAGGAGGAAATGTTTCTGATGCTGAAAAATGGCAGCCAGCTTTCTTGGACATGTGAAATTGTTAGGAGGAACTTTAGCATAATGAAAACAAAGGCTTGGAAATGCACATCAAAACCACAGTGAGGTATCAGTCACTTCACACCTCTCAGAATTCAGAATGGCTCTCTTCAAAAAGACAAGAAATAACAAATGTTGGTGAAGATGTAGAGAAAAGGGAGCCCTCTTACACTGTTAGTGGGGTGCAGCCACTGTGGAAAAAGTATGGAGGTTCCTCAAAAAATTAAACTAGAAATATCGTATGATTCACTAATTCCATTACTGAGTATTTACCCAAAGAAAACAAAAACGCTGGTCCAAAAAGATGTATGCATTTGTTTGTTTACTGCAGCATTACTTAAATTAGCCAAGAAATAGAAGCAAACTGAGTGTCCACTGATAGATGAATGGGTAATGAAGATGTGGTATGTATGTATGTGTATCTATATATCTATATCTGTATCTATATCTATATCATCTGCAATGGAATATTACTCAGCCATAGAAAAGAATGAGATCTTGCCATTTGTGATAACATGGGTGGACCTACAGGGTATTATGCTAAGAGAAATAAGTCACAGAAGGACAGATACTATATGATTTCACTTATATATGGAATCTAAAAAACAAAGCAAATGAACAAACAAAGCAGGAACAGACCCATAAATACAGAGAACAAACTGATGGTTATCAGAGGGAAGGAGATGGGGGGGTGGACAAAATGGGTGAAGGGGACTGGGAGGTATGGGCTTCCAGTCATTTAATGAATAAGCCACAGAGATAAAAGGCATTGCATAGGGAATATAGTCAATGGTATTATAACAGGGTTGTATGGTGACAGATGGTAGCTACACATGTGGTGAGCACAGCATAACATATGGAGATGTTGAATCACTATGTTATACTCCTGAGACTAATGTAACATTGTGTGTCAGCTATATTTCAATTTAAAAAAAGGGCCTAAAAGGTCACTTTCACCACTGGATACTAATTTCTTGCTGGAGAGTAAAGTTTTATAGATCCAAGGGTGAGTATCAAAGAGTAAGTAAACTAAGCCTCAGGCTAAATATGAATAACAGGTGGTCATCTAACCACCCTGAACATGCCCGATCTTATCTGATCTCAGAAGCTAAGCAGGGTCGGGCCTGATTAGTACTTGGATGGGAGGAATAACAGGAGGTCAGAGTTGGAATGGACCTAGGAGTACATACTCTTCAGTTTTAAACAGGAAATATGGGAGTCTTAACCTTTTTGGACAGCCAGCATCTCACCTTCCTTCTTAGACTTAGCACTAGGAAGGACTTTTTTTTTTTTTTTTTCCAGGCTCACAGAGACCATTTATCGTAGACCTGCTGCTGACCAAGGAGCAAGGGGAGGACTGGGTGTGCACGCTAATAAATAGAGGAGGGGAGGCTTCGCTGGTGCTGTAGCCATTCAGTCCTCATTCTTCTCAGGCGTGAAGGCATCTTTCTTCTGGGCGAAGGTTTCAGCCACAAGCAGGGGAAGACCAGGGAGTCATGGGCATAGACTTTGACAGGCTGTGTGTCCACCCAGATCTTGCCCCAGGAAACCTCTTCGTCTGGCCTGGCACCAGAATCGGAGCCATCAAATTCCTGGGATGAGTTAATGTAGACATCATAGTCGGCCCATTCCACATGAGGTTGGCGTTGGTGATGTGGTGCTTGACCACACTCACGCCCAGGATGATCATGATGGTGCGCTTGGCAAAGATGGCCTGTGTGTTGATGAGCCTCAGGTCCTCAATGATGTCCAGAACCAGGCCTGGCTTCTTGTAGGAATGGAAGTAGATCATGTCACCCAGAGAGCCATCTGTAAGCACTGGGCTCAACACGGGGATGTGGTTCTTCTGGGCCCAGTAATACACGGATTCTGGGTTGTTGATTTCCTTGCCCAGCTGGGCGATCATCTTGGAAGGTGTCCACTTCACACCCTCTGTGTTCTGCTCTAGCACCATCTGACCCAGAATGGGCATCAACCAGTCCTCAAACTAGACTTCCACAGACTAGGCTGCAAAGCAGAGTCTCCCCTCTACTACTGCAGTGAAAATGTCCAAACACAAGCTTTCCTGGCTTACTTTTACGCAGGGGGTGGCAGACCGATTTTTAGGTGTCATTTATAGTGTTACAGTCACTGTCCTAGATTGCCAACATTCTAGAAGTCCTGGAAGACTCCTAAAATTTTCCTAATAAATCATGTTTCATCTAAATTAACCAGAAAGGTTTCTGTGGTATGGCCTTCAGAATTCCACGTATAGTGAAAGAAGATAGAATTTGATGTGCAAAAGTGATTTTTCTTTCTGAATCTCAGCTTTTTAAACTATGGAAGTTGGGATAATAATAATGAGCTCGCAAGTTAATAGTGAGAATTAAGTAGTGTGATAATTGTCAAGTTTGAAGTGCTATTATCTCGTAACCAAAATAGGGTTGTATAGTTGTATGATCTGGTAACAGAAATAGATTTCCATACAGTTCCTACAACCTAAGGAATTCTTAAAAAAATTAAAAATAGGAGACTTCACAAATTTTCAGAGAAAATAAAAATTAAACACTGACTTTATCTTGTAAGCAATGGGTTACAAATCTCTTTCTTTCTGACAAATTCTGCTTTTGGGAAATGATCTTCCTTGGAAGATTATCTCTCACCCATGAGGTAATTTTCTCTACTCCTAAACAGTCCTTTCTTAGTGAATAGAATCCTATGGTAGAAATCAGCATTAAGGAGCATTTATTGAACATAAGCTCTGTTACCAGAAGTTTTACATGTTATTTCAATCAGTCCCTAAATCTGGCATAAACTTGCTGAAAATGCCCACTTCTGAGACCCGAAGAGTAAAAATGTACTTTATTTTATTTTATTATTATTTTTGTGTACTGGCTGAAGTTTTAAAATCAGGCACACAAGGCTATTGGAAGCCATATGTTTTAATTTCAAGCCCAGGACACTTTCTACTTTTGCTTACAATAAGAAAATACTCATTTTCCTGCCACCTCTTTCTCTGTGTGAGAGGTGAAGATATCAAGCCTATCAAATTCTTGAGAAATTCCTGGAAAAAAAAAAAAAGAAGTAGGTATTATTTCACTGATCTTTGAAATGTATTGTACACATTTATCAGTTTGTTGTTGTTCCTATTTAGTAGTGCAGTAAACTCAGCAGAAGCCAAAGGGGAAAGGAGAAATTCATTTCAATTTTGGGTGATGCTTAAGTAGAAATGTCTTTGATACATGGAGTTTTCCTCTTTTACTATAACTTTTTTGCATTTTATTGACATTTTATTAGGCCCATATAAACACCATTTTATTCCTAACCAGCTAAGCAGATTAGCTTAAGTTTCAACTCATCCAATATCTAGTTGTGTAGGCCTAGGAAAATCATTTAAACTTTCTGTGCATTGGTGTCCTCATCTGTAAAATGAGGATAATGTCTGCACAGACTTCATAGAGCTGTTGTAAGAATTAAATACTAGAAACATTTCTGTGTAGTGTAAAATGTCCATCAAGCATGTAGTGCCCAGATTATATTCATTTATATTTCTAAAAATAATATATTAACTGCTTTCAACAGTTATTTTCAACAGAATGTAGTATTAAATATTATAAATATATTAAATATGTAATTTATATATATGTTCAATATATTTACATATTTGGTCAAATTAATCAATATTAATCAATATATTTACATATTTGGTCAAATTAATGTTTCCTTTATAATTATATTCATAATTACTGACTGCAGAATAGTAAAACTAAATGGTGGTGGGGTCTTTTTTTGTTTTTGTTTTTGTTTTTTGGTATAATTGCCTGTTAATGACACTGCAGTTTTTATGCACTGAAATAAAGAACAATCTATACATTATTATAATTAATAATAGCTTGTGCCGATTGAATGATCAATCCCATTTGCACATTATTCTACCCCCATTACTGCCTAAGCTTGGCACAGGACTGGAGGATTATGGGTTCATTTATCAGAATGAGATCCAACCCAGCAACTAATTCCAATGATCTCTTGAACTAAAAAGGATTTTCCCTTCTATTTTTCTGGTGATTAAACCAGATTAGGTAAATATTCCTCTAAATCTATTGTTTAGGAACTGGACTCTTGATTCACAAAAATGCACTGGGAAGCAGAGAAAATAGGAGTTGATTTCCTTGCTACCTGAATATCATCAACTGTGCCTCTAATTCCATACCTTTTTTCTCATTAATTTTATATGAATATATACTGAAATGATATTTTAGCTATATTGAGTTATGAAAATTCATTTTATCTGTTTTTATTTTTTTTATTTTTTATGGAAGCATAGTTAACGATGTTTCAGGTGTACACCATCAGGATTTGACAATTCTATACATAGTGAAATGCTTGCCACATTAAGTGTAGTCAAGTCTGTCATCATACAATGTTATTATAATAATTTTGACTATATACCTTGTACTGTACTTTTCATCTCCATGATTTTTCATTTTACAACTGGAAGTTTGTACCTCTTAATCCTCTCCAACTACTTAACCCATTTCCCACTGCCCCCCTCTGGCAACCACCAGTTTGTCTCTTTATTTATGGATCTATTTCCAGGTTTTATTTGTTTTTTAGATTCCGTGTATAAGTGACATCATATAGTATTTGTCTTTTTCTGACTGACTCATTTCACTTAGCATAATACCTTTTGCTGATGTTGATGGTGAGGGGTCCCATGGCTACAAGGAAATTCAGGGTAAGGAAATCTCTTATCATGTCTCAGAATGCATCTGAGATGCTAACTGTGGTTGGGAAGCTAAATGGCATTAGGATATGAAAGTTAATAGCATCACACTCATTGCTTACTTTATGCTTAAATTTTTGTTTTTATTTCTCTGAATTCTCTTTCTCCTCCCCTCCCACCCTATTCTTTTTTTCTTTTCATTTCCTTTTTATATTCCATTTCCTCGTTTCCATTCTCTGTGGTTTCTTTCAGTAAGAATTGGGAGACAAATTCTTAAATGCATTTTCAATACAAGCATGTGTTCCCTTGGCTGAAAAGATACAATGACTTTATTTTACTGTAAGGTATAAATGACTACCAGCAAATCCTTTTCAGAGAGAAGAATTTTTAGGGTATTTAGCTGGTAAAGGGGCACTACAACCCGCTTAGAACTAAGACAACTTCAGAAGAAACACAAACATATGCTTCTAGGCACCTTTCTTGCCAGAAGAGAAACTTTTTGAAGTTTATCACTAAGTAACTGAGGTCTCTGTCTCAAATACACTCGCATTTATATTCTTTGACCCAAATTGTCATTTTCTTTTGATCACTCCGGGCAGAAGTTCAATGATATTGTCTATGTTACTTCATCTTATAAAATAATTAGAATGGTTGTGCATTTCTGGTGAATAGTGAGTTTTCCAGTTTCTGATTGAGAACCACCCACAGAGACTTGGCTACTCCTTTTAACAAATGAAAGGGAATTTCTTAAATTTTTAGCTCATCCCCTGGTACATGGCAGAATGAAGAATCAAAGATCAGTTTTGCTTGGTTCAACCACCAACTGTCACTCTATTCTCAGTGTCATGTAGCCATGATACCTGGATCTCTGCCCATCCTGATTCTAGCCAAGAAGATAATTGCTTATACTCAAGCCTAGCATGCAGTACGCATTGACTTCCTGTTGGGACCCATACTCAAAGAGAGTGTTGCCAGTTTCAACCTTTGGATCTAATGTTGTCAGTTTTATTTTATTTTGTTTTGTTATACATCTTGACACAAATAATTCCTCCTTACAGTTTTTGGAATAACAAGAATCCATGACATAATTTATTTGGAACCTTCCTCAGACATACCTGTAGACTGTGGGACAAAAAAAAAAAATGTATGCAAAGGATAGTCATGCTTGCTGGGGATCAGCATGCTATTTGCTCTGTTTTTATTTAATTTATTACTAATTGTAATTTCAAGAATATTTTTTTTCACTGTATATCTGAAATAAAATCAGCTTGGCTGAAGTCACTCTATCGAAGAGTTTGAAAAAGTTTATAGTATGTTGCAGAATAAATTAAGCAATTTACTTGAAGGAGAGAATGTCTCCAAAAACTAAATGTCTCCATTATTAGAAGTTTGAGTTACCTCACTCACCCTTTTACTATGCTGTAATCTGACCTAACAACAACAACAAAAAGTTAGTGAAATATTATTAACTGTAAATATAATTAATGAATACAAAGGTCTTTCAAAGCACATTATATTTTATAATTATTTATAGTGGTAATAGAATAAAAATAATAAAAACCTTGGATGGTTAAACTTTTATTAATTGCAAGATTTTATAGTTCTTGAAGTTATTGGGTGTTGTTTTATTTTTCTCAGAAACAGCTTGAAACTTCTCATTTATTTTATAAAATGCCAAATTTTGCAGAAGTCTATGGAATTGTCATGATTTGCCCCATACCAGAATTAAATGTATTTCTCAGAAATGAATTCCACTTAAAACTTTCTGATTAACACAATTACTTCTGAGTGTTCTTAGAAATAATTTAATTTAATAATTCCTGCTTCAGAAAAGTGAGATGTGGAAACATTTAAAAAGTAAAAATCATTAATAAAGTGTAAAATAGATTTGATAGTTTACCCTAAATGGTGTGGGAGATTGGGCCATGGACTCAGAGTTTGTAACAGAGGAGGAGAAGAATTATGGAAACAGTCATTCTAACTACAGGGGTATAACAGTTGTTAAAACCCATGGCCTGTGGCTATTATGGACCACACTTAGGAGAATGGTAAGTAGATCTTGGAGGTAGACCGTGTGTGTGTGTCCCAAAGTAAATCTGTTGAATGGTATGTGCCCAAACTCTTGCACCTGAGAACATCCTTATTCCTATTTGGATAAAACTATCATTGACTGGAAAAAATAGATACTCTACAGTGCTTGTACTATTAGCATCTTTGCATTACTAGAAGATGATGGTAAGGATGGCACCAAAGCCAGACAGTGTTTTATGATGGTAAGGAGTCTTTTTTTTTGTGTTTGTTTGTTTTATTTTATTTTATTTTGTTTTTTTTATTGTTAAAACAATGTTTTATTTATTTATTTATTTATTTTTTCAATATATGCAATTTATTGTCAAATTGGTTTCCATACAACACCCAGTGCTCATCCCAAAAGGTGCCCTCCTCAATACCCATCACCTACCCTCCTCTCCCTCCCACCCCCCATCAACCCTTAGTTTGTTCTCTTGTAGCAACGTGGATGGAACTGGAGAGTGTGATGCTAAGTGAAATAAGCCATACAGAGAAAGACAGATACCATATGTTTTCACTCTTATGATGGTAAGGATTCTAATAGTTTAGAATGCTGTCATAGAAATTTGTAAATCATCACCAAGAACTCATTACTTTTTGCCCTCTTGGACATTTGATATTTTGAAAATGAACCACACTTACACTTTTGCAGTGACAGAAAGCCCTTCTCATGACTATCATGTCTTGGCTACTGACCAACATTCCAACTTCTCTGGTGTCACTTTCTACCTTGCTTACCGCATTGCAGATACATTGTTTTCTCACATTTTCCTTCCTTCCTTCCTTCCTTCCTTCCTTCCTTCCTTCCTTCCTTCTTTTATTTTTTTTCCTCTCTCTCTTCCTGTTTTGGAATTAATCTCTTTTCACATTCAGGCCCTGCCTGACATGTCACTTATTTAGAGATGCCTTCTCTGCCCACCTCATCTAAATTAGGTTTCCCCATCGCACCTTCAGGTATATCTGCCTCAGTACCTCATTTTCATCAAAGATATATTAAAATGAGAAACTATATTTATTTATTGTATACTTCTTTTTGTTCCTCTCCTCTATTTGAATGTAAGTTACATGAGAACCAGAATGGTTTCTATTTTATTCAAGGATGAATTACCAGTACATGGTAGAAAGTGAATGCGTAACTTCTGGGGGGAAAAAGAAAATTATGATTGGATTTAACAGCTTTAATGAGAAGCAAGTCAATACAACCTGCTACACTTTTGTGCTATTCTAGTGACCTCGTGGGAAACCATGACTACCTGAGACATGTGGTATTAGTGAAAAAGTAAACCTTTATTTCTCTTTAGATCAGGGAATAAAATGTGTTTGGGAAGAAACTCAAACTTCATCTAAAGAATATTGTGTCTACTGTTGTCTAGAAAGATTGATGAGAATGTTAAAGAGTGAAAGAACAATGTCTTCTAGCAAAATTAACTTTGTTAGAAGAACTTTACTCCCTTTGGATTTTTCTGGAATTAATATGGAATTCTCACTTATGGCTGATAGAGTAGAACTGACTCAAGGTTCCCTGTCTTCTAGAAAATAGCCAAGCACTATTAAAGACTATGAAGAGAAAGTGATCATAAATAAAATATTCTTTTTAAAAAAAAGAGCATATCTTGGGATGCCTGGGTGGTTCAGTTGGTTGAGCATCTGACTCTTGATTTGACCTCAGGTCATCATCTGACGGTTCGTGAGTTTGAGCCTCACATCGGGCTCTGCAATGACAGGGCTGAGCCTGTTTTAGATTCTCTCTCTCCCCCTCTCTTTCTGTTTCTCCCTTTCTTGTGCTCTCTCTCTGTCAAAATAAATACACTTAAAAAAATAACATAAGAGCATATCTGTAGTTTCTGAATTGGTTTCAAATTCACTGCAGCATTTCTCTGACAGTATTGTATGAGAGATTCTTTTTGGGAAACAATGGGAAATTTTAGGGAAAAAAAAGAAAGCAATGTTGAGAACTTCAGCATTGAAGTTCTATGACACTAGAATAAAATTTGCCATTATTGCTTTCAGATAATCAAGAAAAAATAATATTTGGGAAGAAAAAAGTCAAATTGGTTGTTTTGTGCAATGATGATAGAGCTATTGTCTTGCTAAACATTTGGTTCTTTAAAATGTATTTTAGTGTTCTTGTGAAGACAGACTGATTCATTAACAACATGTTATACATTTCATCAAAAACATAACTTTTCAATAAAATGCCTCCCTGTGATATGGTGTTATTCTTATTAAATCCATTGGTCTGATTCATCAGCCATGAGTTTTAAAAAATGAGAAAACAAGACCACAATTAATCTCATACATAAAATAATTCTCCACAGCTCTAGGGCTGCCATATGTTTTTAGGCTACTGATATTTACATATATCAGAATAATTAACTCTGGTACATGAATTCTTATGACTGTCTAAAAACATTTTGAGGGTATACACTAAAGAGTTTCTTTTTTCCAAAACTTCCCATGAATCATTTTAATAAGTATAACAAAGATGAAAACTATACACTTTAATTCATGTCACTTTTCATTAGAATCAATGAAATAAATATTGCTTTCTCTGAAGAGCGATCAACATGGTTTCTTCTGAGATACTTTCATTTTCTGTTCTTAGGTTTATGTGTATATATGTTTGTATGTATATGTGTTTATGTTAAAAAATGTGTACGTTCCCACTTAAATGTGGAAACAATAAACCATATGGTTTCCTTCTCTATAAGTGAATTTCAGAAAAACTTTTAAAGTTCCTAAGGGACGATCATTCTTTATGAGATGAATATTCACTCAAGCCATAGTTCACACTTACTATCAAGGTTGTTGATCCCATTTCAAAGGATGTTCCATGATTCCTCTTCCTGGTATAAGTCTACTGTAGGCACAGAGAGATACCTGTCTGTGCCCATGGATTTGGAGAAGAGGCCTCTGTTTTGCATGCTCTTCTCTTTCTGGGTTCACATAAATTCTAGATGATTCATAACTCATCTTAACTACACTCTGAGCCATGGATTCACATCTTTCTCTACCTACTGCTTAAGTACCTTGATGAGGGTATATAACTTATGGTCATTCAGAACACCATGGTTCCCTTTCCTCAGTAACTTGGCTCTATTTTGGTTCTCACAGTTTCTTCACGTCCTCTGGATCTCAGAAATGCTTGTCATCCAGGCCTTGGCTTAAACTCTTCATATCAAGACAACCATCCCAAGCCTACCTGTTCCCTCATCAAGGTGGTCCTAGCTTCATGGAGAGCTTGGCTCCCAGTTCTGAGCTCTTCCACAGAGGAATACCAGATCCCTCTCCCATTGCCTGCAGACCCTACACTATCATGTTTATTCTCTTCTTAGACATCACAAGCCATTCTCTCTCCTCAGCTACAACTAACCACTAGCAATTCCTCTTCACAGGGAAAACTTTCAGGGTGTTTACCAAGAGGCATTGCTACATGATTTAAAAAGCAGGCATCCAGAGTGGAAAGAATTTTCTAGGTACTTCTCTTGCGAAAAATAATTTTGAAAAGATTATCTATAAGTGACAGTGAGGCTGCTAAGTAAAAGACACTATATATATAAATACATCTTCAGTCCTGGCTTCTATCTTGTTAGGTACAAGATCCATAGGAATTTTGAGATTCTGTTGTTGTTGACATAATCAAAGTATGAAGATAAGTTTCCTCCATGGGGAAAAAAAAGACAAATGAACATTGAGGACTTGAAAATACACAGTGAATGTGTTATTCTGAGCTGAACATGCCCTATTTTTACCTGAGGTAAAAGCTTCATGGCCAAGCCTTCATAATAGAGTGGATACAAAGAAAGAAATTGACTTAACCAGTAAGGAGAGGTACTGGGGAACTGTTTTAAAAATAGACGTCATGTATCATACATTGTGCTTTGTTTGGATAGAAGCCTTCTACTTAACATAGAGGCACTATTTAACAATCATTAATTTTCCAATATTTTAAACTAGGGTGACATTTTGGTTGTTGCTTGTTCTTTGTTTTCTTTTGCTTTTTTAAAAAAGTTTATTTATTTATTTTGAGAGAGAGAGAGTGAGAGAGCAGGGGAGGAGCATAGAGAGAGGGAGAGAGAATCCCAAGTAGGTCCCATGGTGTCAGTGCAGAGCCCAATTTCAGGGCTCACACCCACAAACTGTGAAATCATGACCTGCACCGAAACCAAGAGGCTGACACTTAACCAACTGAGCCATGCAGATGCTCCTTGTTTTGCTTTTTTAACATGGATTCGCTGATTGAAGGGCTGTGTTTCTTATCTTTTATAAACTATATCCACAATACACTGTCTTTAATTTCCAGGTTGTCTGTAAGTAAAATGAGAACTCAGACATATTGGCAAAACAATCCAAGATGAGAATCCTCATAGATGTTATGTTCTCCTTCCCAATCTTGTACATTTGTGTTTTTCTGTATATGATTCAAGGCTTTTTATTTTTCTTTACAACTTGCTTTGAGTATTTTGAAACCATTAAGTATAGTTTTCTAAAGAACTCTTCCCATGTTCATATTCCATTAGTTGTATAGATAATAAAAGAAGTAATAAAAAGTACACCTGGAAAAAAACAGATTTGGGAAAAAATACAAATTATTCTTGGTAAGCATGCAGCTTATCTAGTGGTAGCAGAAATGAGAGAATATTAGACCATAATTTCGTAGCTGGGAGCAGTGCTTGGGTGATGAACATAAATTATGAGTTTTGCAAATTGGAATTCTTAGTTAATCCAATAGGTTAGTTAAGTAGAAGCCAGTTAAAAGGGCTTCTGCTGAATTTATACATGTTTTTGTATAGTAATATCAATCACTCATATATTATATAATTCCTTTTTTCTCTTAGCTTAGTTGAATTCAAGCACCTTCTTGTGGACACATACTCAGTTAAATATTGGGAATATCAAGATGAATGAGGACTGGACCCTGAATGCAAAAAGAGTCATCCAAAAGGGGCTAACAAACATTCATCCGTATTTTCTATGAAGTGCAAAAACTAATAATATAAGGCATTACCTATTAGAAATAGGCCTCCATGCCATTTATTTTTATGTCAGTTTTTCCTCCAGTGTTTTTATGTAATGTTTTACTGTATAATTTAGAGCAAGTGTTAAAGACATAAGAACCCTTATCACTAATTGTTAGTCTACATTAGTTACAATTCCTGTAAATGTTCTTCACTCCAGTATGAGGAGGGTTAAATTTAAATCTTCCTCAATCTCCAGAGATTTCTGAATCATATATGTAGTTGTTAAAAACTGAGCAGGATAGCATCCAATGCTTTGGCAGATGGCTTTTTACTTACGAACTTCAGTATGCTGTATGCCCCATTCATAACCTCTTCTAACTCTGATAATGAGTAGATACCATTATTTGGCCTTCCAGTACTCCTGGTCAATATTTGGCCAATGTTATTTTTTCCCTGATTTTCCTTAATATTTTTGAAATTTTTACTAAACACAAAACGGAGTAATTATTTGATAGTTAACATAATACAATTTTTTAAACCTGTGCAACTAGGTCAATTTTATTATGTTTCAAGACTATGAAAGTATTTTACCATTACACATTTCTTTAGTGGTTCCCTTAACAATGAATGTATTAGTTTTTTTAGGTCATTTTCCAAGCTGCTTTTAGTTTCAATTATGATTTTGTGGAACATATTTTTTTAAACACATATATAAGAGAATATAAGACTTTAAAAGGAAATGTAAGTCACATTCTTTAGAATTGTCTTTCTGCTCATACCTGGTATTTTTTAATGATCCAGTGCCTGACATATACTTGGCACTCAGAAAAGTTTGTTAAATGAATGCAACTGAAATAACATAATTGCTTATTTGATACTTATCTTAAATGTTTTTTTTTTTTTAAATAAGATCTCATTTTTAAAGAGAGATAATAGAGAATTTAGAAACGGAAAAGTAATGTTAGTAGGAACCATAGCAATTATCTAGACCACCTTCTCCAATTTTCAAATGAAACTGACAGCCAAAGAAATTAAGTGATTTAACTAATGGCATGTTTAACTGAGTTCAAATTTTTATATGTATTACTAAGCCATGTGGTTTATTTAGTTCAAAGTTTCCATTCAACCAAGATGTATTGTGTAATGATGAATAAAGGCACTCTAATAAGTGCTTAGCTTTAAAAAAAAAGGGGGGGGTGGGGATGAAACACAAAATTCCTATCCACAAAGAGTTTGTAAACTCTGGACTAGTATTTGGGAATTACTGAGATTTAATTCTCAGACTCATGACTGGAGTCTGGGTTGGAGATACTGATTTAAGACTTACTCATATCCAATTGTTAACTGAATTAATATAGTGAATGAGATCACCTGAAAAAGGAAATTGAAAAAAGAAATAATTGACCTCAAGGTGGAGTCTTACTGGAAACTTGTTTATAAGATGATATAAAGAGTTGAGGATGAAAAAGCCATTTAGAAGGAGGAGAATCAGAAGATAATAATAATTCTTTGAAAGTCAAGGGATACAGAGAGTCAACTAGTAGGTGATGGATAGTTTTATATACATTGCAGAAAACCCAATTATGATGAAGACTTAAAAGACAACATTGAAATCAGGAATTCAGAACCATTGAAGATTCTTGTAAAAGTGCTTTTACAAGTGTAGTATGTTAAGGGCCATAAAACAGATTGCAAAGAATTTTGAAGAGAAGGGAAGGAAGATAAGTCAAAGGTCAACATTTTCCAGAATTTGTTCCACTAGCTTCATAGGTTTTAATAGCTATTACTTGAAAAATATAAAAGAGAACGTTGGGGAAGAGATCAGTTGTGAAATATCTTAGGGAAATAATATAAAAAGTTAATTTTGCTGCAGGACTTCTTGGAAAATTTATTTGGCAATGGGAATGGAGAATACCCACGAGAGGATGTATTTGGTCATTTACTTTCTTAAATAAAAAAGAAAAAATTAACACTTTTTGAAGTTAATATTCTACATTAGTCACTTGGGAAATTTTGTTTTGTAATGAAAAGAGAAAAACCAAAATATTTAACACTAACAGAAAAGAAGGGAAGGAAAGAGCAGGAATTAAAAAAAAATTCCCAGTTTTATTGAGATATAATTGTGTAACACTTAAGGTATACAGTGTTGATTTGTTACATTTATATATTACAAAATGATTACCACCATAGTGTTAACTAACACTCCCCTCATATCACATAACTACTATTTCTTATTTTTGGTGAGAACATTTAAGATATACTGTCTTAGTAACATTCAAGTATATTAAATAATTTTATTAACTATAATCACCATGCTGTCCATTAGATCCCCAGAACATTTTCATTTTAAAAGTGGAAGTTTGTACTCTCGTTATGATCTTCCCTTATCCCCTGCTCTCTTGCCCCTGGTAACCACCATTCTAGTTTCTGTTTCTATACATTATTTGTTTGCTAGGTTCCACATAGAAATGAGATCATACAGCATTTGTCTTTCTGTGTCTGTCTTATTTCATTTAGCATTATGCCCTTAAGATCTATCCATGCTGTCACAAATTGCAGGATGTCCTTCTTTTTCATGGTGTAATAATATTTATATATATCCACCCCACATCTTCTTTATCCATTCATCTTTGGAGGGACACTTAGGCTGTTTTCATGTCTTGGCTATTATGAATGATGGTATATTGAACATGAGAGTTCTGATATTTCTTCAAGATCCTGTTTTCATGTCCTTTGTGTATATACGCAGAAGTAGAATTGCTGGATCATATGGTAGTTCTATTTTTAATTTTTCTGAGGAATCTTCATACATTCAATAGCAGCTGCATTAATTTACGTTCCCACCAACAATGCATAAGGGTTTTTCTACACTTTCTCTCTAACATTTCTCTCTTGTCTTTTTGATATAACCATTCTAATGTGCAAGGTAATGTCTTGTGGTTTTGATTTGCATTTTCCTGATGATCAGTGGTGTTGAGTACATTTTCATGTGGCTGTTGAACATCTGTGTGTCTTCTTCAGAAAACATTAACAAGTTTGAAATCATATCAAGCACCTTTTCTGACCACAGTAGTATAAACTAGAAATCAATTATAAGGAGAAAACTGGAAAATTCACAAATATTTGGAGCTTAAAAATTCACAAATATTAAGCATGCTACTGAACAACCAGTAGGCCAAGGAAGACACAAAAGAGAAATTAAAAAAAAATCTTCAGACAAATAAAATTACACTATACCAAAACATATGGCACACAGCAAAATGCAACATATTAAAACTTATAGTACACAGTTCTAAGAAGAGGGTTTACATAGTAATAAACACCTACAATAAGGAAAAGATAGATCTCAACTAAACAACCAAACTTTACACCTCAAGGAACTAAAGAAGAACAAACTATATTCAAAGTTAATAGAAGAAAAGAAATAACAAAGATCATAGAAGAAGTAAATGAAGAAGAGACTAAAAGATAGTAGAAAAGATCAAAGAAATTAATAGCTTGTATTTTGAAAAGAAAACAAAATACACAAACCCTTACCTAGACTTATAGAGAGAAAAGAAAGAAGATTCAAATAAAATTTGAAATGAAAGAGGAGACATAACAACTGATACCACACAAATACAAAGGACTATAAAAATTACCAAGAACAGTTATACACCAACAAATTAGGTGAACCAGAGGAGATAGACAAATTCTTAGTAAGTTCTTCTTGTTTTGTATCCCTGCTCATTTTCTGGCACTCCAAAATCTTCTTTGCAAATTTTAGTTTAAAACATTGTTAGGAGAATCCTCTGGTTAACAAAGAAAATGTTGTTTTGTATTGTTTCTTTTTTATTTTTTTAATTCATAAGTATTTTTTTGTTTGTAATACTTTTACCCCCCTATATCAAGTGAATGCTCTAGGGAGTGAGCCTTCATCACTTGTCTTTGTCTCTGGAACATGGTTTGCTCTGTGACTTGGCATTTTGGAGCTGTCCTTTTTAGGCAAGTCTTGGAAAATCTATCTTTTCACATAGTTTGACAGAAGTAAAATGGTACCCTCATCTAAAATGTCACCTGCACTAAATTGGCATTATGCTTGAGATTATAAGTATTACAGTAATTTCCAAAGAACCCTCTCTGTGTTTACCTCAGAAATGTTCCTGTATGATGGAGTCTAAAAGGATAGATTGGGTTATTTTGTTAGGTCAAACTTTAATCCCTGATAGAGAGCAAAGAGTTATAAAAATGGGGCGTAGGACAGATAGATTTTGCTTTAGTCATTAAACATTAGTGCTGAAAAGGAAAATAGAGGTAATTGAATTCAGTGGTTAGTAAAATGAATTTAGAAGAATCCACATTCTGGTACCATTGTGGAGGAAGGAGGTGAGCTAAGTTAGCAGGGTTCTTGGTTCCTCAGTTTTCTTCCACTGTAGCATTTCTTTGAATTTCTCTTTACCTTGTGGTCTTATTTATTAGATGAAAAAGTTGTTTTAAATCAATGATCTAATCTAATATTTTATACTAAAAGGTGGAAAATTAGTTTCTAAGGGATTATATGATTTTCCCAAGTCATAACTCTAATAAAAGACAATTAGAATTAGGACCATGGTTTCTTGAGTTTTAGTGCATTGTGTTTTTTAATTCACTTTTCTATTAGACATCTGAGAACCCATTGCAATGTCATACTAGGACAAGATGCCTTGAAAAAGAAAAAAAGTGAAAGAATAAAAGAAAAGAATTATAAAGAAGATGGAAATTCTTTATCCATCTGTTTGAATATATTATGGATATTGAATGTGATAAAAAATATAAAAATATTTTGCCCAAAACCCATGAGGTTTTAATCCAGATCAGGATTTCTCAACCTCAGCACTATTTAAACTTTAGGCTGAATCATTTTTTATTTTTTTGTTTTCCTGTGCATTATAGGATATTTAGCAACATCCCTAGTAGCCTCACCCAACTAGATACAAGGAGAGATCTCTCTATCATGACGATTGAAAATGTCTCCAGACAATGCCAAACATCCACTTGGGGGCGATATCACCTATGGTTGTGAACCAGTGATCTATCTAAATAATCTAGATCAGAATTGAGAGACCTAACTGAAGATATGTTACCATATGTTAGTTATTGTGTATGGACATTTGTTCCAAGATTTTAAGTTGTACAATGAGATATTTTAGAAATTATAAGGAAAATAATTGGAGCAGTAACAAGTGAGGCAGGTATGGGAGTCAGGTCTTCATGTTAAGAGATAAAGTGGGTTGCCTGTGAGTTGACTTACGCTTGGTGGGTATGGTAAGTCAACAAAAATTTTTAGTATTATAATTTAATAGAATTCAGTTACCACTAACTGGTTTATGTGGCCCACTTGGCAAGGCAGTGAAACTTTAGAGCATGGTGATGTTGATGGGATTTCTTTAAGCTTGTTTTTTGATGCCTGGATGTGTTTTAGAGAGGGAAATGGAAAAAGTCATGAAGAAAGGGCTGTCTTGAGGAATGGACTACAATATTCTTCTGTCTTGGGTCTATTCCTCTACTAACCAAAGACAAGAAGCTCTGTAAATCAGCTTCCCATAATTATAATAAAAAGGAGTTATGTGTTGGTTTCTTCTCCTCCTCCTCCCCCTCTACCTCCCTCCCCTCCCCCTCTTCCTCCTCTTTCTCCTCCTCCTCCTCCTCCTCCTCCTCCTCCTCCTCCTCCTCCTCCTCCTCCTCCTCCTTCTCTCTCCCCGCACCCTCCTCTTTGTATTTAGTGTGCTACTATTATTTCCAGTGTGGAATTGTTTTCTGTTACTCACATGGTTCTGTTGAGTCTTTTTAACCACAGTGGCTGGCTGATTATTTCTTGGTGAAAAGCATGACTCAGTTTTGCCCAACATTATTACTTTTATGATTGTTTTTTGTATTTATATAATGGCCATTGGCACAGAGATCTGTCTCTATCACTTGTGGATTTTGATCTTTAGTGATTCTGTAAGGTGGTTGGAACTGTGAATGTCTTGTCTGCCAACGCAAGGATCCTGGCCACAACAGGAGATAATAAGGCCAACAAGCAAAGAAAGACAAAGGCAAACAAACCCTGAAAGACAAACAGCCTCAAGGCTTTTTTAAGTACCTGGATCCAGCCATATCTGAAGCTAGTGTTTCCCTTTGGTCATCCCACAATATGACTCAACAAAATTACCTCTTTTTGCTTTGTTTAGTTTGTATTAGATTTCCATCACTTAAAATTGAAAGAGGTCTGCTCCATATATAGTGAATATTTCCAGGAGCAAATGTGGGCAAGGAATTGCAGATACAGAGACCACAGGTGTAGAAATGAAAGACCAACAGTATAACAGCAAGGGGTAGAAAGCTCCTTGAAGTTTAACACAGGAATAATGAACAAATAAAAAGTGAGTTTGTTAGTTTTCTTGCAAGCCTTTTCCTCAAGGACAAGCAAGGCATCAGAGGAAAATTACCTCATAACAGACTGAAATAGAGACGATAATGGAGGAGGAAAATGTCCAGAATCAAACCAGTCACTTTGTCCTTCTATTCACCTATGTTTTGTGAATTCTAATGATGGAGGACAAATAGTTCAACTCACCTGTGTAAGAATTGCAAAATTTATTTATTCAACCAACCTTTCCAAGTCAACAACCAAGAGGGTGGGATTCTAACTGGATGAAGATTCTCTGGACTTGAGTTGTTGTCAGAGATTCTAGACCAGGGAGAAAAGAAACAATTCAGGAAATCATGCACAGTATGATAGCTATTGCAGTGGAGGCAAGCACAGAATGAAATGAGAAATTCACTGTATTGTTTGTGGCTTCTTCAGTTTTAGGTGACATAAAACAATTCAAACCAGCTTAAGTAGGAAAAAACACTTGCAGGGGGATGCATTCAGGTACAGCTGTACTCAGGAGTTCAGCCATGACACCAGAACTCTATCTCCTCTCTGCCTCTTAGTTTTGCTTACTTCTAAGTTGACTTTATCCTCAGGAAATGTCTTTTCATGTTGTGGAAAAGACCATTGGCATCTCTGGGTCATGAATCCAGAAGTAAAAGCTCTACCTCTCTTCCCCAAATGATGCAGATTGACTCTGCTTTAGTCTAAGACCTATTTATGGACTGATTCTTGTATCTAAGAAAATATATGTCAGCTTTGTGCATGCTCTGTTTCTGCATTTGCGTCCTGGGGCCTTGAGACTAACAGACCTATCTACAGAAAAAGAATCTTATTGTCAATATAATTTATTGTTATTTTTAATGTTATCATGTTAATCATCTTTTGTGGATCATCCTTCAGTCTCTTTAACACATCTTGGGTGGGAACTAGGAGTTGTTAGATGACATCTGAGCTAACTGTTAAGAAGTATTTATATGACCACCAGTGGGTTAGGCTGAAAAACAAGAGGATATATTAGTGTAGAGGATTTGGTATAATTGGGTAGTCATGTTTTGGCAAAATTCACTGATGTGTGTATATGCAGAAATATTATTTTCCATTTATTGAGTATTGATCATGTGCTAGGAATTTATTAAATAAGGTCCTTAATTTGATCATCTCATTCAATTCTCCCAAATTTTACAACATAAATATTACTCTTTTTCCCAATTTGCAAATGATGCTCAATGAGGTTAAAGTTACCCAACCAGTAAGTGGTAGAGAATGGATTGAAACATGGGAAGCATGAAACAGAAACAAGAACTTGAATATTTAATATAACTTTGTACTTAGGGTGACCATAACATCTTAGTTTATGTCTCTTGTCTTCATATAATTGTTAATTAGCATCCCTTTCTACTCCAAGAAAAAAAAGTCTAGATTTGGGGAGTAAATTATATGATCACCTAACACAGCCTCCCTCATTGATATATATGAACTCCCATATATTTTATATACATGCATTTTATTAAAAATGATTTTGGTAAACTTCTGTTTTAGGAGAAGAGTTCAGTGATAGTACAGAGTTCTGATATACACCAAACCTAGTTTCCCCTATTATTAGCATCTTATATAATTTATCACAACTAATGACCAGCATTAGCATATTATTAACTAAAGTCTGTGCTTAATTAAATTTTTCTTAGTTTTCATCTAATGTCTTTTTGTTGTTATTGTTACAAGATCTCATCAAAGATTCTTTATTATATTTAGTCATCATGTCTCCTTAGGGTCTTCTTAATTGTGACAGTTCCTCAGGCTGTCCTTGTTTTTGATGACATTGACACATTTTGAAAAATATTGCTCAGGTGTTTTGTAGACTGTCTTTCCATTGAGATTTTTCTTATGTTTTTCTCACTATTAGAATTGGACTATGGATTTTGGGGAGGAAGACCACAGATGTTAAGTGCTAATTTTATTACATCAATTCAAGGGTATATACTATCCACATGGCTTGCCACTATTGATGTTAACCTGGACCACCTGGTTGAGGTGGTGTTGAAAACGTTTTTCCACTGTAAAGTTACTCTTTTAAAATGATTACTAAACTTTTCAAGGTATTTTTGTATGGAGAAAATGCACACATTTAAATATATGAATCATTTCTTTCAACAGATATATGTACCTATGTAACCACTATCACAGTCAAGATGTAGAACATTTCCATTGACCCTCTCAAGTTGTTTTAACTTCTTTTAATTCAATTCTTTGATTTCATAGAGTCCCTAAAGAATTCTTTCAGTTATAATTGAGCCAGGAGTGCTCTACTGTAGCAGACATATCACACAATTTTGAATTTCTCTGGAAAAATAGCTGGATTGTTAACTGCGTTTGATTTTACCAGGAAACTTTTTATACACTGGCTATCTCTCCATGTATTTTTTTCTGAATGGAGTAACTAGGAAATTCACCATGCAAAGTTACTAGCAAATTTATCATGTAATGGGTTTAAAATCTTGTCCCATAGTAGAAGCATGAGGATGAACATATCTCCTAAGGAGACTTCTTTAAAAAAAACCCACAAGGAACCAACAGCTTCCTTCATAAATGCTGAGTGTGTGACAAGATGGGAAGAAGTCTTACATGACTTTGACAAATCTAGCATAGAGAAGACTATTTTGGATAAAATCATGGAATACCACATCCTTAAGAGCCAAGGATGTCAAGCAAGAGAATCAAATGGTATTTTATATTAAAAATTTTTCTAAGAAAAGAGTGGGCCTGAAGTAGGAGTGAGACTTTTATCAGTGTTGGAGAGAAAATTTTCTAGAAGCAGCACTTTCATCAATGCCTTTTTGAAAGTGTTATAACAGTAACTACTGTTTGATTTATGGGAAAATAATTTTTTTTACAAGAAGCAACACAAATAGAAGTGTAAAAGTTCATGAGGAGACATTATGCAAGTTTATGTTTTATCAATAATTAGAAAAATCATGGCATGTAATTAGAGCTGAAAGAAATGTTAAAATGCAGAGTAAAAAAAAAAAACATCTCTTTAGTTTATGCATACTAAAAATAGAAAGAGAAGAGCTGATTAATTTGTCCAGATCATAGATTTTTTTAACCTTTTATATAATTTTTTATTGAGGTACAATTTAGATAAACAAAAATGCACACATATTCAATATATAGGTTGATGAGTTTATAAATATATAAACTAAGGAAAGTTTTATATAAGAAACCATCACAATCAAGATATAGAACATGCCCATCACCCTGAAAATGTCCCTTATAGTCTCAGTCTGTTCCCAGACCCAGGCTGATCTGTTATCACTATACATTAATTTTGATTCTTCTAGAATTTCATATAAAAGGTGTCCTATGGAATACATTCTCTTTTGTCTTTCTTATTTTACTTCATATAATATTTTTAAGATTTATTTGAGCAATGTGTATCAGTAGTTTCTTTTTATACCTGAGTAGTATTTCATTGTATGGAAATTCCATGGTGTCTTTATCCTTTCGATGGTCATTTGGGTTTTTCCATTTTATATTTATTTTGAATAACACCACCGTAAACATAAGAAGTCTCTGTGGACATGGATTTTGTATTTCCTTGGTTAGAAGTGGAATTGTGGAGCTGTATGTTTAACTTTATAAGAAACTGGGGAAGAGTTTTCTAAAGCAGTTGCATCATTTTATATTCTGGGTAGCAGTGAATGAAATTACTAGCTCCTCTGTGTTTTTGCCATACTCAAATGTTCAGTCGTTTTAAATTTTGGCCATTTTAATATGGAATGGGATCTCATTATGGTTTTAATTTTCTCATTTCTGATAACTAATGGTGTTGAGCATCTTTCTGTGTGTCTACAGACTTTTGTATATCTTCTTTGGTGAACATTTCTATTCTTTATTCTATGTGTGCATATAATCTTTATATATAACTTATTTATGAAATACATGTTTTGTGAAACATTTCTGCTCCCTTCTGTTTTCTGAAAGTGTCTGTGTAATGTTAATATTTTTCTTTAAATTGTTGATTGAATTAAACAATTTCTTTGAAATTGTTCAAAATTCAAACAGTTCTTTCATTGTATGGAAGAATTTTTATATATTACTTTATTTCTTATTTAAACAGATTTATTAAGATATATTTTACTTGTACACTTCACCAATTTGATTTGTTGATGTAATCATTTTAGTTACCTTACCATCAACATAAATGTGCAACCATCAACATAAATCAGTTTTAGAACATTTTCATTCCCTTGATAAAATCCTTCATTCCCATTTCCAATTAATCCCCATTCCTGCCCCAGGCAATCGCAGGAAGGTTTTTAAAAGACATTTAAAAGAAATTTAAAAGACATAAACTTTTGTTAAATTTAAATTCAGTACTACAGTGTAGTATTGGTTTCAGGAGTAGAACCCAGTGATTTATCACTTACATATGACATCCAGTACTGATCCCAACAAATGCCCTCCTTAATGCCCATCACCCATTTAGCCCATTCCCCCAATCCACCTCCCCTCCAGCAACCTTCAGTCTGTTCTCTGTATTTAAGAGTCTTTTATGGTTTGCCTCCCTCTCTGTTTTTATCTTATTTTTCCTTCCCTTCCCCTATGTTCATCTGTTGTGTTTCTTAAATTCCACATATGAGTGAAATCATATGTTTGCCTTTCTCTGACTGACTTATTTTGCTTAGATAATACACTCTAGTCCCATCCATGTTGTTGAGAATGGTAAGATTTCATTCTTTTTGATGACTGAGTAATATTCCATTTTATATATATATATATATATATATATATATATATATATATATATATATGTACATACATACATATATATATACCGTTGTTGGACATTTGGGCTCTTTCCATACTTTGGCTGTTGTCTATAGTGCTGTTATAAACATTGGGGTGCATGTGCCCCTTCCAGTCAGCATTTTTGTATCATTTGGATACATTCCTAGTAGAGCAATTGCTGGGTCATAGGGTAGTTCTATTTTTAATTTTTTGAGGAACCTCCATACTGTTTTCTAGAGTGGCTGCACCAGCTTACATTCCCACCACCAACTATGCAAAGAGATCCTCTTTCTACGCATCCTCGCCAACATCTGTTGTTGCCGGAGTTGTTAACGTTAGCCATTCTGACAGGTGTGAGGTGGTATCTCATTGTGGTTTTGATTTGTATTTCTCTGATGATGATGAGTGATGTTGGGCATCTTTTCATGTGTCTGTTTGCCACTTGGACGTAAAACATAAGCTTTTTCATTTTTTCTCCTTTTTTTGGGAATCAGTTTTGTAAGTCATTTCTTAAAATGCATTTTTCCATCTCATTATCAGTTATTTTATATAAAATTTTCATGACATTTCCATATTATTATTTTAATAAGTCTAGAATCAAGAGCGATCTTTTATTCTTTTTATATTAATCATTTCTTTCTTTTCTCTTTTTTCTTAATCTGTCTACCTAGACACTTAATTTTTCTGATCTTTACAAGGAACAGCTTGTTATTATTGATTTTTCTCTTTTTGCTCTTTTCTATTTCATTGATTTATGCTCTTTATTCTTTCTTTCTACTTGCTGTGACTTTATTTTATTTTTCCAGTTTCTAAAATTCCAGTTTCAAAATCTGGTTAAATTTAAAAATATTTTTTTTTCTAATATGTAGGATTTAAGTTATGAATGTCTCTGTAAGACCTACTCTATCTACACTCAACAAATTTTGACAGGATATTTTTGTTATCATCATTTAAAAATATTTTCTAATTTATATGAATATTTTTGTTTGAATTGTCATTTAATTTCAAATATTAGGGGATTTTTCAGATATTTTGTTATTGATTTTTAAGTTAATGCCATTGTTATCTGGATGAGTTAAATACTTAAATGTATTATGACTTGCTTGTGGAACAATATATGGTCTGTCTTGATCATTGTTTTGTGTTTCTTCAAGTTCATCGATCTTTTCTTTTGCAGTGTGCACTGGCTGTTACACATATGCAATCATTTTCAGATAATGTAGTTTTCACCTCTAGACATTTTATATTTTTTACACCTCTCCTCTTATTTGTGTTCATGTTCCCTTCAAATTCTTGAACATATTTACACTAGCTGTTTATATTTGTTTCTATTGCTGTGTCAAATTCGGTGGCTTAAAACAGCACTCATTTATTTCACAGCTCTACAGATACTCAGAACTATGGAGGATGGGGGGAGTGCTCAGATGGGCTCTTCCCTGAGGCTCTCACATGTCTGAAGTGAAAGCGTCAGCAAGGCTGATCTGTACCTGGAGGCTCTGGGGGAGGAATCCATTTCCAGGCTTACTCAGGTTATTAACAGAATTCAGTTCCTTGCAACTGGAGGGCTGATGTCCCTGTCTTCTTGTTAGCTGTCATTCAGGGTCCAGGCAGCTGCTAACGCCATTCTCAAGTCTCTATGTGGCTTCCACCCTTTCAGCCACAGAGAACCTCCATCATGTTGAATCCCTCTCGCTCACGCTTAGTCTGTCCCTTTTGGTCTTTTACAACCAAAGAGAAATTTCTGCCTTTAAAAAAAGGACTTATGGGGGCGCCTGGGTGGCTCAGTCGGTTAAGCATCAGACTTTGGCTCAGGTCACGATCTCGCGGTCCATGAGTTCGAGCCCCGCGTCGGGCTCTGGGCTGGTGGCTCAGAGCCTGGAGCCTGCTTCCGATTCTGTGTCTCCCTCTCTCTCTGCCCCTCCCCCATTCATGCTCTGTCTCTCTCTGTCTCTCTCTGTCTCAAAAAAAAAAAAAAAGGACTTATGTGATTAAGTTAGGCCCACCTGGGTAGTTGAAGGACACAAAAGTTTATTTAGGTGGCTATGTTCAGAGATTGTGAAAATAGAGCTATTCTAAACTATAAAATACTCAGTTAACTAATATTTACTGAATCATATGCCTTAGTGGATTGGGCTAAAAGGGATACTTGGGAACTGGGAAGGAAGATATGCTCTTGGCTTATTCCAAATGAGGCATGCAATGCAAATGTCAAGATTGTATTAAACAAACAAACACAACAACAAAAGCAAAAACACAACTATAGATGAATACTTAGATGAAGGAGGGAAGAATAGCCAGAATATCTTAGCAGCAGTTGCAGGAGTAGCAGCGGGTAAGGAGCACAGTTTTGTAAATTACAAATTGGGTTTAAAAAGGGAATGAGAAGTGAAGGCATTATTTTCTGCAGAAATATCATGGGTAGAGGAGAACAACAAAGCAAATAAATAAAACTGAGATGATTAAGAAAACACAGTGCTAAAAAGATAAAATTAGAACTGAGCCCGTAATTTGAGTTACACAGTTTTACTAATCCCTGGGTGAGGACAGATTAAGGACTACACAGAACCAAGCCTGTGAACACACTTTATAATTATGGTCTTTGCCCCTAAAACTAGATTCTCTTCCAGTTTAATATGACACTAGAAGAATGACTGGCCTGGTTTTAGATTAACCAGTCTTACACAAAGATTTTTAATTCATATAACCTCAACACACACACACACACACACACACACACACACACACACACACACGCAAATACCCATGTCTCTAGTTAAGGTTCCAGATCCTATGCTCTGTGGCTAAAGAGATAAAGATGAATTTGATACTGTAAGTACTGGATGTACTTATAAGTACTGTATCTGCCGACATAGATTTTTCAAGCTCAGCGTCACTTCCCCGGTTTTCTGGTAACAGATCACTCTTTCCATTCAGTTCAAGTGGTGCTAGTGCCTGGCTTCTCCTCTTTCTCAACCAGCCTGTGACAATGGCCCAAGTTACTAGTTCAAGAATTATCACTTGACTCAGGAAGAATCAATTGAAGCCCTCTTTTATAGTTGATCAAGAGCTTTAAGGTATTTCAATCTTAGGCAGTTTTTGTAAAACGAAATTATTTCACAATCTACTAATTATCCTTTAAGCTCTAGAAACTGCATACTGTGACTAAGAGGACAGTCATTTATCTGATATTGTTTCTGCTCTGCCCACTTGAGGTTTCCATCACTATCAAATAAAGGCAGCAGGGAATGGCAAAACCAATTCTGATTCATTCAACACAAAAGTGCTTTTTAGGTACAAAACACCATTCTAAACATTGTCCGGGAGTAAGAGATAAATAATACCAGCCCTTACCCTCAAGGATCTTACAACTTAGCAAGGGAGATAAGACATGAACACAGATGACTGCAATAAAAAGAAGATAATGATTGCTGCCAGATGTTTGGGGAGAATGAGCAGAGCAAAGAGACAACACAGAATAAGGCAACATTCCATACTCAGCCAAGCAATATTTATTGAGCAATCACAAATGCACAATGGAAATGGAAGAGTAAAATGTGGACTGGGACATGGGCAGGTGAAAAATCAAGTGACATTACTTGTTACCCAACTTTTCAAATATTTTTTTCACTGAGTTCCTAATAAATAGCCTTAAATTAAAAACTGAATAAGGATATAGTCTCTGTGAAATACAGCCTGAGGCACTAACACCTAAATTCTAGGATCATAGTACTTGTGTTCCCAAGTATGCCTTTCTATTGCTTTGCTTCTCTTTCCCTTTCCAAATTAGCTGATGGTACCTTAAGATATCCATTTTAGCTCTCCCATCCTTTTTGAGCCAGTGTTTTAGAACAGGTGAATTAGAAGATCCTTTTGGTTTCAAACAAGAGAAAGAAAATACTATAAAATTGAAAAAAATCCAGAGGCAATCTTTCAGGCCTGCCTGGGTCCAAGAGTTCAGATGTTTTTATCAGACCCCTATCTCCCTCTACCCCCAGCCTGATTTCTCCTTTCCTTCTTCCCTCTCTTATATCTCTTGTTATAGGATTCAGATATCTCTCTGTTTATGTGGAAGCTCCTAGCACAGTTACAGGCTTATATCCTTACAGCTTCAGGACTGATAGGAAAGAATGGGGGCTGTGACAGTATAAGGTTGTAGCAGGTGCATCCCATTTAAGACTGATTGATACATTGTATACAAAAATAGATCAGTATATTAATTGCAACACTGTTTACTTGAAGACCATATAATGTTGTGTTCTTTAAAAATAAGAATAGTGTGGGGCGCCTGGGTGGCGCAGTCGGTTAAGCGTCCGACTTCAGCCAGGTCACGATCTCACGGTCTGTGAGTTCGAGCCCCGCGTCAGGCTCTGGGCTGATGGCTCAGAGCCTGGAGCCTGTTTCCGATTCTGTGTCTCCCTCTCTCTCTGTCCCTCCCCCATTCATGCTCTGTCTCTCTCTGTCCCAAAAATAAATAAACGTTGAAAAAAAAAAATTAAAAAAAAAAAATAAGAATAGTGTAACATTTTCCATAAGATACACTTGAAGTAGTTTGAGGAAAGGAGGCCCCCTTGTTTTTCTCTAACTCACTCACAGATTGTCTATTGGATAGTGGTAACCCTGTTATACTATAGTAGGTGCTGCAGCCAAAGTCAAGGGATTAGCCATGCATAGCTCTGGTTGGGCTCTATTATCATCCTTGAACTCATCACAATAGCCAGTCACCAGTCCTAAATTGTAAGATAGTGGGTCCATTCTCAAATCATAAGTATGAAACATGGAGGAAGGGCCTATCCAAAAAGAAACTGATAGCTTGGACTGTCCCTATAAGGGAGAGGAATAGATGGTAAGCAAGGAAAAAAAAAGTCCTCTATAGCAGGAAATGTTTGTAATGTTCTTTGGAGATCAAAAAACTGGTCTCCTATGCAGAAAGCAGTAGAGGATATTGGCTTAAAAAGAGCCCCATGGCCAAAGAGATATGGCCTGTTTTAACAGAGGATTTGGGATAACATGGAGAGCATCCTGTTCAATCTCACTATTTCACACATTATTTCTTGTCTAAAACCTAGACAAGAAAACAGAAATGCTGAGTACACACAGGTAGTTGGAGACAGAGACAACCCACTACCAGTCTTCTGACCTTGTATTGTGTGTGTGTATGTGTGTGTTATGTTGTTTGTTTTTTGTACCAGGACATTTTTCTTACAACAGTAACAACAACAGCAACCAGTATAGCCTTGCTTCTGGTATTCTCTCCATTCTCAAATCTGTATAATATATTTTTGCTGCACTCCAACAGAAAACCTCAGCAAGAAAGGAGTTAACCATCCTGAGTCCCTTCTGGTACCAAGGACAGAGACATTATCCTTTCTTCATATAAGAACTAGGGCCACCTGTTGCTTTAATAGCCAAAGTTCGGTCTCAGCCAGCAGGAGAGGACACCTTTGAAAATCAGCTTTCTAACTGCACTGCAGCCTGTCCTGGTATCCTGATTTAGCTACCAAATCTCCAGCCAGAAAAAGAGAGAAAGGTATCTGGATCATCTGGGAGACTTCTACCTGCCTTTCTTTCTTCCTCCTACTGTCACCTCTTTCCTGCTGTTTCCTGCCTGCAAAAACCTGTCAGCAGTCCAGAAACATCTTTGGAAAAGGGTAGGAGGGAGCCTTATACCTGTCAGCACCAGAGAAGAAAGTGCGCTTTGCAGAGTTCTCAGTTGTTACATCTCTGGCGATGATAGAATGAAAAGAGGGGAGTCCGAGGTTTCCACCACAGATTTGCTAGAGACCTCAGTTAGTTCATCATTGTCTGCCCCCCAGTAACCCTTGAAGACCAGGGTGCACTTACATTCCTAACGTTTCTTGGCGTGTTTTCCTAAGAGCTTGTCTGGTGCCTGGTTCCTACCCCCAACCCCCCCCCCCCCCCTCGCAAGAAGTCTCCGGGTAAAGGTTCTTTAAGTCATGAATCAGGCTCCTGTGTGTACGTGTGTCTTTCTTAAAAACTGGTCCAGACGGATTAGTAGTAGAGAGTGGGATCTCCCACCTCCCCTTCATCACTGCGTTCTCTACCTAGCAACTCGCTCGCAGTCTCAGGGATCTGACAGCCAGGGTTCGCGACCTCAGGGTTGGGAGCAGTCAGCACCAGACATCCCTGCCCCCTCCTGGGGTTGCTGCCACCCGTGCCTAGAATGTGCCAGTGGGTGCAGGCGGGCGAGCTGGACGCTTCTACCTTAAGACGGGAGTTCAGCCCTCGCCTGAGACCTGCAATCCTCAGATTCCCTGGGGACCGCGAAACTCCCAGTCGGAGGCACTCCCTGCTTTGCCGCCCACCCATTCCCCCCTCCTTACCTCAGCACGCAGCCCCTCCCTGCGTGATGATGCAAACCAGTGGGGAGGACGGGCTCTGGGAAGGGTGGGGAGTGTCGGAGAGCTAGCGAAGGAGGGAGGGAGTGGGAGGAGGAGGAGAGGGAGCCGAACGACCATTTAAAGCGATAGCAATCCTTGCCCTCTCCCCAGTGCTGGGTTGTTGGAGAGCGCGAGCGGCAAGCCGGGGAGCGCGAGCGCGGCGCGCGGGCCGGCGAACCCGCGAGCGCACGGAGCCCCAATCTGGCAGGCGCCGCGGGACCCCCCATCTTCTCTGGCTGCCCCTCCCCGGGCGCCCCCACCCTCCGTGCCTGCAGGAGTCTCAGGGCTTCCCCGGAGGACCTCACCCCAAGGGGCCCGGACCCCGGCGAGCCCGCCACCATCCCCTCCAGCGCTGCCGCCACCACCGCAGCAGCCGGAGCAGCATGGTCCAGCTGGGGAAGCTGCTCCGCGTCCTGACTTTGATGAAGTTCCCCTGCTGCGTGCTGGAGGTGCTCCTGTGCGCGCTGGCGGCGGCGGCGCGCGGCCAGGAGATGTACGCCCCGCACTCTATCCGGATCGAGGGGGACGTCACCCTCGGGGGGCTGTTCCCGGTGCATGCCAAGGGTCCTAGCGGAGTGCCCTGCGGCGACATCAAGAGGGAGAACGGGATCCACAGGCTGGAAGCGATGCTCTACGCCCTGGACCAGATCAACAGCGATCCCAACCTGCTGCCCAACGTGACGCTGGGCGCGCGGATCCTGGACACTTGTTCCAGGGACACTTACGCGCTCGAACAGTCGCTCACTTTCGTCCAGGCGCTCATCCAGAAGGACACCTCCGACGTGCGCTGCACCAACGGCGAGCCTCCGGTTTTCGTCAAGCCGGAGAAAGTAGTTGGAGTGATTGGGGCTTCAGGGAGTTCGGTCTCCATCATGGTAGCCAACATCCTGAGGCTCTTCCAGGTAGGGAGGCGCTCCCTCCGGGGCAGAGCGCGCTTTAGCTCCCCGCGCTCTTAATCCTAAAAGCTGGCTTGGACTCCAGGGGTGCGGGGTCAGGTCAGCCTTCTCGCAGTTTCACCCTGGAGATCCTGCGAATCCTTCCCACCCCACCCGAGGAGGTACCTTCCCTGCTTGGTTCATTTCCCTTCCATCTCTCCCCTGTCCGCGCTCCACTCCATCCGGCTTGACATCCTGGATTTATGGCCCCATTTACAAGAAGCAATCTGCGAAAAACAAGGCGATGATTTAAATGGGTTTGCATTAGAGTGAAATATGGTCCAAAAACAGGCTTGTAAAAGTGCCGGGCTCCTGTAAGAGCCGGTTGGGCTCGTGGAATATGAAAGATGAGAAGACGCCTCGAAACTGGGCATTTCTCAACTCCCCAGCTTCCCAGCCCCAAGCCACCCGGCAAGCCGCAGCTCGCTTGGAAAATTTCAAGAAGAGCTTAGGGAGGCACTTCTTAAACCGAGGGCTAGGTTTTCACCTACGCGTGGATGTCAATTGCCCATCTGTCTCGGGTTGGATCTCCCGACCTGTAGCCTGTCTCCGCGAGGGCTTTGGGGCGGAAGGCGCGGGGACGCTCCCCAAGTGGGGAGATGCCACCCGCAGACGTGACCCCCGGGTGATTTGCTCTGGGCAAGTGTTTGCACCGTCTAAATTGCATTTGCAGTCCGGCCACTGGCAGGAGCTGGGCGATCAGCTTTCTACTCCTGCCACTTCAGAGCCCAGAGATGAGCTCATGCTAACTGCGAAACAAAATCGCTTTCGCTGCCTCCGCCCTCCGCCCATCCTTCCCACGACCTCCCTACCACAGCCCCCCAACCCCTTCCCTCGGCTCCGAAAACGATTCCCGGAGCCAGGCGAGAAGGCGCCTGGAGGGAGGCACTAGGGTGCGCTGAGCAATGCCGGCCGCCCTCCTGCTCCGGGCGCCAGAGGGCAACGGCGAAAATGGGAGGAAGGCGGATCCGGGGCAGCTGAGCGGTGGGTTCTACTGCAGTGCTCTCTCTCCGCCCGCTCCCGCATTTTGTGCCCCGTGGCTCCTGTGCTGCATTGGGTATAAACTGATGCATTTTGGATTTTAAGAAATTGAGTTCCAGGGTCTGTGTGATTGTGGGTTCCCTTCTCCTTGTTTCCCCGTCTTTCTATTTCTTTTTTTCTCTTTCTCCCTCCTTTGTGTTTTTCTTCTTCTCTCTCCCTCTTTCAGTTTCTGATTCTTTTCTCCCTCTCAACCCCCACCCCCAAGGTGTTTTTTTTTTTTTTTTTTCATCTCTGTTTGAGATGATCCTTTCCTAATGCACAGCTCTCTCCCTGCCAGGAAGTGCCCCAACCCAATTAATCCCTTCTCTAGATGTTCTGGCTAACCCTGGTGTCCTTATGCTCCCCATATCTAACGAATTGGCTCCCTTCCAAATGCTTTCCCAAAGGGCGTTGGGTTTCTGAAGGGGATTCCTTTTGAGATTCAAACTGTCACCACATCAGCACCTAGGAGTATGAAGTTTGTGTGTGAACTAGAAGGACAAGTGCCTGCCCAAGGCTGCAGCCTGGTATGGCCCCTCTGATCTTCTGAATATCCCTAACACTTCTGGAGTATGCTGTTGTGGGAGTCCCTAGATATCTGCAAACCCAAAAAATGCTTTGGGGGCAGCCTTCATTCTGAGATGATGCTTTTGGGAAGAGGTTGGGTTATTGTCAGCCAAACCCAGAAGCACTTCCTTCCTGTCTGAGCTTAAAGCCAGGCAACTTAAGAGGGCAGTGCTGCAGGAGAAAGTGAAGTCAGAGATCACCTGGGAACCACTAGGGCCACTCGCAACCCTGTGAGCCCCGAGCCCCAGGGGTCGAAGGCATATTTGGTGTTTCACATGTTTAAATTATTTTGGTGCCTGTTCCTCTCTTCACTCAGAGCACTGGTAGTACTGCAGATGGGCCTGTTTGTCTGAAAAAGAGTGCAATGTTCAAGTCAGGAGAGGAATTGCAGAGCAGGCTGAAGGACTGTGTTTGCTGAGAAAGATTCCAGGGGGAGCTGATTCTTCCTCTGGTGTGTGAACCTGAGGCTCTTGTGAGCAAAAGAAATAGCTTGCCTTATTCCCCCATTCCCTGGGCTGGGAAGAAAAGGAACTGAATGCCAATGTTAGTGTGGGTTGGGACCACAACCATTCAGAGAAAACACTGTCATTTTCCTCTAATTTGCAAATTGCAGCTATTCATGTTGGATTGAACAGCTGAGGGAAAAAGAGCCCCCAGTTTTCACCTGCATTTATGGAGAAGAGGCTGGGTAGCAGGAAGAATGCACCAACTTGTGGCTTGTGCTACAAGCCGGGTATAACTCTTGGTGTGGGTATCCTGCTTCACCATTGCCCCTGTTGGAATATATAGCTATATATTCCAACAGTCTCTCCCAGTAGGCTTTTTTTTTTCTTTTGCACGTGATTGTAGGAGCTCTGGGCATGCAAGTCTAATCCCTAGTTTCCCAGCTTCTGTAAGCCTACAAAATGAATAGAGAGAATAGTGGTACACAGACCCATTGTTCCAAAGCACAATCAATTTAGAGAGAGAGGGAAAGAACTGTAGGTGAATCTTCTCTGGGACTGCAGGGTTCAGCTCAATTAAGATTGTCCTATATAAAAGAAGCTCCTGTAAATGATTGAATTCTTAGCTCTCCAGAGATTTGAGTTTTCTTTTCCAGGGCCAGTAGGTTGCTGTGGGAACCATGCCAAACGTATCATTTGAGATAAAAAATTACGGTGAGATAAGCTTCTAGGCTGGAGGAAGGAATACTTAGTGACTTAGTGACTTAAGTACTACACACTGGGGGTGGGGGACAGGAAGGAGTAATGAGATAGTAATAAAAGTAACTAATGTTGTTGTCAGAAAAAACTGGAATGAAGTTCTTTCCTGAAAATTAGGACCTGGGCAAGAATGACTCCTCAGATATAAATAGTGTCTATGACTTTGAATTTTCATTTGCCTGCTGGTCTACCAGACCAAAGATGTCAGCTGAGCAAGTCTTCTCTCTCTCTCTCTCTCTCTCTCTCTCTCTCTCTCTCTCTGTTCTCTGTATGCACGCTGAATTGATTAGTAAGTGACATGTCAGAGGACAGGAATGATGTCCACTGGGTCTTTCAAATCTAGGAATTTGAGGCTAATGAAATTAGTGTGTGGCCAGGGCTCTGCCAACAAGAATTAAGTCACTGCAACCACCCTGCAATGCATTTTCAGCCTCAGAGAAACATCAGGGAGGAATTTCTGGAGATTTGTTTCTGAGCCTGTACAAAATAATACTCTCCTAATGCTAAGAAAGATTAAATGTAAATTAATTTTGACTATGAGTAACATATTTAAAAAATAATCACAGAGTGGGGATGGCTTAAAGTAGAGAGCTTATATAATATGGTGTCCAAAGGATAAATCTCCCCTGACCACTGTTTTATGGGCTATAAGTAAGATATATTATAGTGGAAAGTAATAGGCATGTTTTTATTCAAGGCTTCTCTGTTATTGACTTGAGAGCAAACACTCTGAGAGTATAAATTACTCTTGCTACATCCTGACTCTGAATGAACAATATTTCATGGCCAGTGACATGGTCTAAGCCATAGACTTGGAATTGAATGGCATCTGTTTCAGTTGCTTTGTTCCTTCAAAAGCAACTAGATGGAAAAAGTGGCCAACTTGACTCTTGCTGGAGCATATTGCAGATCTCAACCTGTGGACTTCATACCATAAATGAAATACATTTGTAAATTTCTAAATGTCGTCCTTCTGTTCATTGAAGCTTGAACATAATCTCAAACTTCCAGGGCATTTTACATATACATACCTAGTTTTCTTCTTCCTTCTTTCTTTTGCTCCCTCTTTTCTCTCTTTCTGTCCATCTTACATAATTGGGTAGAACTGGGCACCTAGGATGATATGGTATTACTATAGTAGGAATTTTTTTTAAACAACTCTAACCTACTCTTTTTAAAATTTCATAAATACAGGTGTCAGTGCCATTTGGAATAGGCTCTATAACAATCTCTGCCTCCACATTTACTGTGTTTCAGGAAATTTACCTAACAGATGGTGAGTGGGCAATTTTTAAAAGGGGCATTTTTGAAAAGAGCAGAGAGGGAAGGAATAGAGGCAGGCACATACTATATTTGAAGATACCTCCACGTTTATATTTTATGTATACAGGCCCATAAGATTAAGATGTCTTTGGGAATTTTTCTCTTCAAAAATAATGGAAATAATGATGGCCTTTGCTTCGTTTTCATAAATTCTTAGAGTATAACAAACCATAAATGTTCCATTTCCTATATATATAGGTTGTGTCATGGCCTTAAAAGACAATAGCCAGATTACACAAAGTGCACTCCAATCTCATTCCTGCCATTCATTAGTCTTGTTACCCTAAATAAATTGATTATTTTTTCCAGGCCTCAGTTACTTCATCTGATTTTTTTTTTCTTTAAAAATAAATGTTTCTAAGTCTTTAATCTCTTCAGGTCATAGTTTGCTTGGAGAAAACCCGCTCTTGTCCAAACTCTATGAGGTCATATTTCTGGCTCCCACTTTGAACTTTGAGCGAGTTTGGGGGAACTTTTAAAGAATATTTTCACCGGTATCTTAATATCAGTCTAGCTCATTTCTCATATTCAGACTTTTCCCCCTTTTTCTTTTGCTGGTGTGCTTCTTAGTCATGTATATATATCAAGGCTGGTGTTGAGGAAAATGACCTTCTGGGTTGGCTTACTGCATGGTCAGAAGACCTGGGACAGGGAGCAGAAACCGTGGAATTTATAGAGGCAGATATAGCTTTCATTATCCAGTGCTGTCCCCTTTCATCTTGCAAAAACACCAGGCTTTCTTTTGGAAAACTGCCAAATAAGGACTTCCTGCCTCCTCCCTGGCCCAAATAACTGAACTCAAGCAAAGCAGGTGATGGGTTCAGGTGTAGGCATCTGACCTTGGCCAGAATCCTCCCCAAGACTTTTCTGTCAGAGGAAAATGGGAAAATTGGCTCCTCTCTCTGGAATTTCTAAGCTGGGGAAAAAACAACTCTGGGAATCCCAGTGGCCATTCAACACAAGACAAGACTTTCTGTAGAATAAAGTCATACAGAGGTAGGCAGGGTTGAGTAATGGAGAGAAAGCCTGAGCCCTGTTGATATTCTGAAACTCTCAAACCCAACTCTATCTGAATCAGCTGAATCCCTGAACTTTCAGCACTTGTTCTTAAAATAAATTAATTAATCAAAATTCCTTCTACTATTTCCAGTTTGTTTTCAGCTATGTGCAGTTAAAAGTCTCCTAGCCAGGGGCTCCTGGGTGGATTAGTCGGTTAAGCATCTGACTTTGGCTGAGGTCATAATCTTGCAGTCATGAGTTCGAGCCCCGCATCTGGCTCTCTGCTGACAGCTTGGAGCCTAGAGCCTACTTCAGATTCTTTGTCTCCCTCTCCTTCTAACCCTCCCCTGATTGCGCACTTCCTGTCTCTCTCTCTCAATAATAAACACTAAAAAACAAAAACAAAACAAAAACAAAAACAAACAAAAACAAAACAACAACAAAAAAAAAAAACCCAACAGCCTCCTAGCCAAAACAAGCGATTTCTTAGCTTAGTGTAAGGCTTGCTGATTGGCATCCATTAAGTGAGAAATAATATAAGATATTTTCTTTACATTAAATATAATCCTTCTAGCGCAGGTTTGGGATATTCAGAACTCTGCATTCTTCCCTCTCTTCTCAACATTTGCTTTATTAACATGAAGCATTTGTTATCCCATCTTGATGCAATTGAAAGAGAAGGTGAACACTTCTGATGTGGAGTGCAGCATATAGGCCTCCTATTTGGAAGCTTTAGAACCATCCTTGCTTCCCTTCATTACAGCAAATCTTTTGTTGATGTCTCCAGGGAAGAGCAGCATTTTCCTGGCATAATGGAGTACAAAATGCATTAAACTCCTGGGTCACTCTACAGTAAGCATCAAGCCTAACTACTTGTCTTCCCCTTTTACTTAAAGTAGACAAAAAAGAACAGTCACAAACACATTTTTCCAACAACTAACCTGTATATGTGACTACTGTTTAGAAGACAGTTATGCAACATACATTCAGACCAATGAATTCATGGACCTTTTGTCAAATGACACAGTAAATATATGTATTTTACGCACCTAACAAAAGCAAAACAAAATCTTTGTTCAGGTAAATATCTTAGAAGAATATTATGGCAGCATTTATGATTATGATATTTCCATGTTTGACAAGTAACTTCCTTTCAATTATATTTACTGCTAAATGTTTCTTGAATCAAGTTATTACATTATGAGGTCAAAAATAAAATAATGTGAAGTTACAATATAGTATACATATCTGTTTTATGAGAACCAAAGCTCTAATTTCTTTTCAATAACAGTAGTAGTAACCACATTAATAATTTGATCTTTGCTAGGAGCCATTATGCCATGCACTATAAATACTTTATCTCATTTAGTTCTTACAATAGTTCTGCAAAAGGCATATTATCATCCCCACCGTACAGCTGAAGAAAGTGATTCTCATAGCCCCAAGTCACATGACTGGTAAGTGGCAAAATCTAGATTCACACTCAGGTTTATCTGACAGTACCCTTGTTGTCAACCACTACGAATGCTGTTCAACTCTTGCACAAATGCAGAAATACTTAAAATAATTATAATTCACCTACCCTGAAACTGTGATGAAATTTGAAGACATCAAAGTGGCTGATTGCTTAACCACACCTATTTCCAGAAAGAAATAATATTTTATTTCAGTTCTACAATGAGATTAATTCTATAGGTCTGTTAAAACTTGAGCACACAAATCCTCACCCCCAAATGAAATATGGTTGTTGTCTATTATTCAACAGGTAGCCCTGTATGTAGGAAATAAATACATAGTAGACTGTCCATGCAAATAAAAGAGAAAAGACGTGGTTTTTTTTGGTCCTGATTCAGTGCCCATCATTATGGATTATGATGGCTCTTTCTGAACTTTATTTCATTCACTCTACTCTTTCTACAAACCTCAAGTGGGAAAATCCATCATTCAGATATATGTGCAAAGTGAGCGGACTGTATTAATACAATTGCTGAAAGTCAAGTTGATAGAGCACAGGAAATACATCCTAATAAATGCAACATTAATGTTTATGTGGGCCGTAGAGTGAGGGGAAGGAGAATTTTCAGTTTAATGGATTATTTTGCCTCTTGCTATGAAAGTGCTACAGCTAAATAGTTTTATAATTGGTCATTTACAGAACTCTCCATCTCTGGATGTTGTGCTCTCTCTCTTCTGTGGCTGCCAATCCTTTCTCTTGTTCTTGTTGGAAGATAGCAACGAAGCCACTTCAAGGGCTCAGCCTGCTTTTCTACCTTACTGTTTAGATGAAAATATTTCCATTTGTTAAAGTACTACTTAAAAATTTTTATTGGGTTTTAAACTTGACTGTGTTCTGAATGTAGTAGCACAGGCAGACATAATGCGGGATGTTTTCCTGGAGAAAACTTACTTTTATCAAAGGAGTCATCAGAATTTTCATGTAGGGGTGAAGAATAAAATTCTGGGGTTAGGTTTGAATTTAAATTCATCCTCACTACTTTTTACCAGTCTCACCTTGATCAAACAGGTACATTTCTTATCAACTTTCTTATATTTGAAATGGGAGTGATACAAGTATACTTGTCTGATAAGTAATTGTAAAGATTGCACAAAATAAGCATGGAAATATTTTAGCACTGAGTTTAGCATGTGATGAGTGTTCAATACATTTAAAAGCTGTTATTTTATTATTATTATGCTATTATTACTAAATATAACTATTTCTTAAATGTCACTATTGCTAAATTTACTGTAAAATTACCATAATAATCCATGCTGGATTTCACTCTTTTTGTTCCTTTGTTTAAATGGAAAATATTACACACACACACACACACACACACACACACACACACACAGTGAGAACACATTAGTAGTATTATTCAGTGGAGTGAGAATTTCTATGGCTGTGATTAAGGTGAACAAGGAATGCCATGAACTTATATACCAGACAGGCTAAGAATAGTGTGCTATGGGGTTTGTCAGCCCCAAGTTTGAAGTCCACTGTGACCTTTTTGTAGCCATACAACCTTGAGGAACTTACTTAAACTTTTTGAGTTCTACCACTGGTTTCCTCATCTGTATTTTTTTCCAGAAATATTTATTAAGCATCCCTCTTGTGCACTGTTCTTTGTGCTTGGACATATCAGTGACTAAAAGAGACAAGTGTGCTCTCTCTCTCCTCTCTCTCCCCCTCCCTTCTGTCTTTCCTCCCCTATCCTCTTCCCTTTCTCCTATCTCTACTCTTATGTCAGCTTACACTCTCATGTGGAAACAGATAGATGTGATAAATAAGTCCTACAGTATGATAGTTGATGAACCCTATGGAATATGGAAAAGAACATGAAGCATGCTGAGGAATGTTGGGTTGGTAGTCCTGGGGGGTGTACAGGTGGGTTCTATTTTTAACTATGGTAGTCAGGGTGGATTTCATAAGGTGACAGTTGAGTAAAGACTTGAAGTGAGGGAATTGTCAGAATGGATTAGGGGAAGACCATCCCCTGCCAGCCGGAACAACCAGTGCCAGAACACTAAGGCAGAAATATGCCTGACAGGTTGGAGGAACATCGAAGATGCCACTATGACTGAGTAAGTCAGGAAGAGAAAGGGGAAGCAAGAGGGCTTGAGATTAGAGATATGACAGGGCAGTTTGGGAAGCCTTGATAGTCGTTGGAAGCCATCACATGTATTTTGTCTTACCATAAGTGTAGGCAGTGAGTGGTGGGATTTTAGCATGATGCGTCTGTTGGTTTAAAACAATGTCATCTGTGGTATTGAGGATGGGGGAAAGAGTGGAATTAGGGATAATTTCAGGAGGTGATTACAGGTGCTTAAGAGATGACTGGTGGTGGCTTGGGCCAGGATTTTAGCAGCAGATGATTCAAGAAGTGATACATTTGGAAGATGGTGACACTATTTCCTGGTAAATAGAATGGGAGATGTGAAAGGAAGAAAAGGGACAAGGTGAATCCAAGACATGGGGCCTGAGCAAGTGGAAAGGTGGGATTACTATCACTTCAGATGGAAGAGGTTTGGAGTGGAGCACATCTGGGGGATCAAAGATCAGATCTGGAGGTAGAAGGTTTGAGAAATTTTTTGACATCCAAGTAGAGATGCTGAATGCACAGTTGGATATACAAGTCTGCAGTTATGAAGAAAAACCTAAACTAGAGATACATTTTCATAAAACGGAGATAACTAAGAATGACTACATGGGAATACTATTTTAAAGATTAAATGAAATAATGCGGTTAACACTGTGTATTCCCCCCAAATTTAATAACTACTAGCTAAAGACAATTGTCTGAAATGAAAAAAAAATCCTATAGTTTTTGCAGTAGAACTGAACAAAGTGATGTCACAGTCATTTTAACAGTATTTGTGACACAATTGTTTTAAGTCAATTTATATAACATAAAAGTTGGGGATTTGCATCACTGGTATACAGTTGACCCTTAAACAATGTAGGAGTCAAAGGTACTGACCCCCACACAGTTGAAAATCCACACTGAGCTTTTGAGTCCCCTAAAAGTTAATAGCCTACCTTTGACCTGAAGCCTTAGTGATGACATAGACATTTAATTCACACATAGTTTGGTTTTTTTATATGTATTATGCACTGTATACTTAGGATAAAGTAAGCTAGAGAAAATAAAATATTACTACGAAAAATCATAAGGAAGAGAAAAGACATTTACAGGACTGTACTGTATTCATTGAAAAACCCCATATATAAGAGGACGTACACAGTTTAAACCCATGTTGTTCAAAGGTCAGTTGTATAGGAGAGTTTAAGCAGAGACCCAGGTATTCAAGGAAAAATAATGGGCCTGTCTTATAATATCCTTATGGGTACAGACTTTGATCACTTCATTGGGCATCTCATATCTTCCATTCACTTTGCTATTGAATACACGGTGGGGAAAATTTGATCTTACTGGTTTTGAGCTCCCTTTAGGTTTTTACAAATCGTTTAACAACCTTTGTAGCTTAACCAAAATTCTGTTCCTTATTCATTTGATTATCGGATACTGGTCTAAGCATGTCCTTATACTAAAAAATGCATGACCATGTTGTCTCTACACATCTATAATTGTATTTTAACACTGTCATTATGTAAGCTATATTTTAATGGCAATTATAACAAATTTTATATCAACACATCCGTTTCTAGTGTTCAGGGGGAGAGCAGCATGTAGTAAATTTTATCAAAATATAGCATCTGAAGAACAGAACAGAGGGTAATTGTGTAATTCTGTATTCACTATAATTAAGTTCAGTGGAGTTGGCATAATAGAATTAAGATGAAAAAAAAAAAAAAAACAACAAAAAACCCAACATTGAGGCACCATGGCTCCCTGTCATAACACACCCTTTTCACATCAGAGAACATACACTTGGCGTCTTTCTTTTTCTTTTTTTAATATGAAATTTATTGTCATACGTCGCTCCTCATCAGGGAAATACAAATCAAAACCACACTTAGCATATTTCTATACAGAAATGGAGAAAGGAAGAGGCCAGAGGATGAATAGCAGACACTAAAAGAGAGGGATTATGAAAAACAACGTAGCAATGAAATATTGCTTCTGGATTTGGTAGGTGGGGAAAATCTACTAGCATGTATGCCTGCTGGGACCACATTTTCTGGAACGCTTAAACCCAATGTCAAATATGCTGTCTCATCTTCCTTGTAAATAGGGATGTATCTTTGCTTCCTGTTTCTTGAAAATGGGTTGTAAAGATTATCACAAGAACTGTACCATATGATAAAAGTACATTGTTTTGAAATGACTGACACTCTGTCAGGTGTCACACTCCAAGTTTGCTGTCTCTTTCTCTTAGACTTATTTTAGTTTGCAGTATGGGACTGGGTAATGGGAAAGATCACTGGAATTTTTATGTCTTCAGAAGGCAGTGTAGCATAATGGTTAAGATTGTAGGCACTGGACGTAGGTTATATTCCTGCTTTCCACTTGCTAACTATATTAGCTTGGTCAGTTTAGCTGATTATCTGCCCCTCAGTGTTCCCATCTATAAGGTGACGATAATATTCCATCCTCTTAGTACTGTCTTCAAGATTAAATGAAATTACCCATGCCAAGCACTTAATACAATGGCTAGAGCACAGCAAGGTCTATTTATCAACATTATCATCATCATCATCATCATCACCATGCCAGGTACTATCTCTCCAATGCATCATTTCATTATCTCCTCCCCGCCATTTCTATTTCTGCCATGTTTCTATATAAGAGTAGGGTCGTGACAGAGCTTTTCCTTCCACTGGTATCTGATCGTTAGTCCTCAAGGTGGATGGATTTGGAGACAGCATACTGCTGCTCATTGAAACAATTCCTGTTTTGGAAAGGGTAGTTGGATGTTGAGGCCAAGGAATTTTCTGTTTTCATCCGGGAGACTAAAGAAATATTCAGGCCTCAGAAGAGAAGTCAGGCAAAGGGCAAAATGGTTATTTTCATACTTTAGTGATTAAGCACAAGTCAGGCAGACTGAATTTGAACTCCTTTCCATTGTGTATTGACAGTGAGATGTTAGGTGTTTTTTGCAACTCCTGTGAGTTTACAGTTGATAAAAAGAATAATAATATTAGGACCTACTGTATAGCATCATTGTAGTAAGTGAATAAAGCATTTAGCATGTTTTTGGCATACAGTAATCAGTTAATACTTATTAACTTCCACAAATACTATCAGTACTACTAATATTATTAAGTAGTTGAACAAATCTGATGTCCTTCCTTTTCTTAAGTTGAACATAATTATTTGAATAATCACCTTACGTTTATTAAGGAGTGCTTATAAAGCCTCATGAACCCCAGAGGTCCTTCAGCTTTTCTCCTCATCAGACCTGTCCTGGAGGGGTGGAGTCAACACCATCCCATCACTGCCATCATTGTCACTTAACTAACCATACTGAACACTTTCTGTGTGCTGGGCACCAAACTTGGCCCTGTATGTGTACTATATCATGTTGTTCTCACATTCAGGTGGGAGACCTGATTATCATCATCCCTACTTTACAGATAAAGACACTGAGGTGTTAAAAAAATAAGCATTTTGACTCACAGCAAGAGATGGAGCTGATATTTAAACCTCTGTCTCTCTGACTTCAATGACCTGTAAATTTTATTATACTGCATCCTGGTAAAAAAATATGATTCCAGCCACTTAGGTAAGAGAAGTCTTGATCCTCATATTCCTATATATCCCATGCTGTCCTTGCCTCAGTACTAGTTGGGGGAGGAAGGGCCCTTTTCAAAG